>NC_090655.1:9909335-9961835 GCF_040937935.1 Hyperolius riggenbachi | reverse complement strand
AACTAGATTTATACAGCTGCTTTTAGGACTTGTTTGAAAATCAGATGATGTTTTTGGTCACTTTCATATAAACGCATAGCATATCTATAACTTTTTAAAGGCTTTGCAAACTTTCAAGCACCTCTGCATATTGGCTGTACAATGAAAGAGTTTGTTATAGAGAACCCGAGGTGGGTTTGAAGAATATTATCTGCATACAGAGGATGGATCTGCCTATACAGCCCAGCCTCTGTTGCTATCCCAAACCCCCCTAAGATCCCCCTGCACTCTGCAATCCCTCATAAATCACAGCCACGCTGCTGACAAACAGCTTGTCAGAGCTGGCTGTGTTTATCTCTATAGTGTCAGTCTGCTGCTCTCCCCGCCTCCTGCAGAACTCCGGTCCCCGCCTGCATCCCTTCCCTCCCTGCTGATTGGAGGGAAGGGACGAGGGCAGGGACCGGAGCTATGCAGGAGGCGGGGGAGCAGCTGAGACTGACACTACAGATGTAAACACAGCCTCACAGCACGGCTGTGATTTATCAGGGATTGCAGAGTGCAGAGGGACCTTAGTGGGGTTTGGGATAGCAACAGAGGCTGGGCTGTATAGGCAGATCCAGCCTCTGTATGCAGATAACATTCTTTAAACACACCTCGGGTTCTCTTTATGTCCGGCACACAGTAGTTGGGGGGTAGTTAGGTCAGCTGCACCTTTCCTGTTCCACTTTCCGCTCTGATATCTGACGTGTGGAGGGGGCGTGCTGCATTCGGGCAATGGAAAATACAGTTTCAAATGCAGTACAAACAGAGCAGCCCGTGCACAGCTTCTGAACTCACATAAACATTTATTTTCTTCAGCAGGTGTATACATACATTGTCCAGCTTTACACCAAGAAATGCCTAATGTGGATGGATCTGACCTGTTCCGAGATCCGATTCAGGGCGGATGCGGGGGTGTGACCAGGGGGTGAAGGGACGGCGCACCTCTGTATATTGGCTCTTGCACGGCTCGGGGCTCCTTATCTGTTTCCAGCTCGTTGTGATGGCACCAGCATGTCATTAGCGCTTCTTAAAGGACAGCTGTAGCAAGAGGGATATGGAGGCTGCCATATTTATTTCCTTTTAAAGGAATGATCCGCGGACAAAAAAAAAAGTTCCACTTACCTGGGGCTTCCTCCAGCCTGGGACAGCCGTCCTGTGCTCCCGCCGCAGCTCCAGAGGCTCCCGGTCCTCTGCGCCGGCGGAGCCAACCTCGCCAGGTCGGGTTCCGGGTCGGCCTCTTCTGCGTTCCACCGCGGGGGTCACGTGGTCCAGCCGACGTCATCTGAACACTACTGCGCAGGCGGCGGGGGCACAGGACGGCTGCCCCGGGCTGGAGGAAGCCCCAGGTAAGTGGAACTTTTTTTTTTTTGGTCTGCGGATCATTCCTTTAAGCAATACCAGTTGCCTGGCAGCCCTGCTGATCCTCTGCCTCTAATGCTTTTAGCCATAGCCCCTGAACAAGCATGCAGCAGATCAGGTGTTTCTGGCATTAATGTCAGATCTGACAAGATTAGCTGCATGCTTGTTTCTGGTGTGATTCAGACACTACTGCAGCCACAGAGTGATCTCTGGGCTGCCAGGCAACTGGTATTGCTTAAAAGAAAATAAATATGGCAGCCTCCATATTCTTTTCACTTTAGTTGTCCTTTAAAGAAAACCTGAACTGAAAATTAAAAGTCAAAATAAGCATACACAAGTCATACTTACCTTCCATGTAGTCTACTCCTCAGTGTATTTCTCCTGTCCTGTGTCATGTTTGTCCCCTGTGATCACGAGAATTTTCTGTCCTCCATTTTGAAAATGGCCATTACACCATAACAGCTTTCTGGTCAGCAGACAGTTAAACTGTAACATCGCCCACTTGAGCCATAGGGAAACATGGACATTACCTGGTACATCAGCTTTCCTCTCAGCTATACCTGACACTAACTTATATTTTACTGACAGCAACTGATATATTTCAGATCTGACAAAATATTGTCAGAACTGGAAGGGATTATTGTCAGAAGAAAATGGTGAGCTTCTGAGAGGAACTGATGGCAAGGTAACTATGCAATGTTCATTTCAAGTTACCTCGTGTTTATTTTAAATAATTTTACTCAGTACAGGTTCTCTTTAATGCACATAGGTCTTTTTTATTGTTATAAGTGGTCAGTTGGATATTCAACTTACTGCAAATTTTGTTGAAAACTGTCGGTTTACAACTGGACCAATAATGCTGGATACACACTGTTCGTTCCCGCACTCGATTCCCGTCGATGCGCCGCTCGATTCCCGTTGATTAGTTTATTTCCCACATGTCCGATTCACGTTTCGATTGATCGTTAGGTCGATTTGCCATACTTTACATGGCAATCGACCTAAAAATCATCTAAATGCGCTCGGAAATGTTCGGGAATAATCGATTCGTCGGGAATCGAGCGGCGCATTCGATACGGGGACGAACCGCGTGTATTCAGCATAAGATGCAGTTGCTGCCAGTTTCATTTGGTTTGAATCCAGCTGCATACCAAATGCAGCAAAATGTCAAATGTGCATCAGCTTCTTTCATTTATCACCTCAAATTAAATATATATAGATATATATCCAGCGCCACGGAATATGTTGGCGCTTTATAGATCAATAATTATATATATTTGTATATATGCACACAGTAGAATCCCTTTATAGTAAGCGCCAAGGGTCCTTGCTAAGCAGTTTACCATGTCAGAAGTTTACTATGTCAGAAATGGTCCTGCTCAGGCACGTAAAGTGTACTGTATCTTAATTCAGTCAATAATTGGGAGTCATGTTTACTTTTTTTTAATAGCATTTTATTGAAATGCGAAAAAACAAAAAAACAAAACAAAAACTAAACAGTTCTGTTTTAGGACTGGCTGATGTTAATTGCGGATGTTAATTGCGGCGCACCAGTTGACACAGTTGTGCCCCAGCTGGTACAGTCGCAGAGTTCCTTCAGTTCGAGCAGTGAAAGCAAGAAGCTTTGAATCAGGATGCTACCATTTATTGGCTAACGTAGAGGCAAACAAAAAGTAAACTTTCGGCTAATAAGCCTTCTTCAGAGTTTGTTCCTGTATATTAACAAGATGTAAAACGCACAGCTTATGTACACTGGACATTCAGAGGAGAAACATTCTTTGCAGACATAATTAAATGTCACTAGATGCCTTAATAACTGATGGCTAACACCGTACAACACTACTGCTTCAGGCAGCAAACAAAGCTTGTTAAAAATGAACAGTATTCAATACAAACAGTAAAGTAATCAAGTAGCAGCTCATTAGCAAAAGCAGTCTTTTAGCTCATCCACAGGCTAGTACAGTAGTAGCAGGGGCGTAACTAGTAATCAATGGGCCACCCCTTCAAAATTTGGATGGGGCCCCCCTCTTCCCCCCGCACGCAAACAAAATGTGCTCCCAGCCTCAGCTTATTACACTCATTCTGACCACCTCTGATGGAGCAGAACTGTTTCTGAAGAGTCTTCCAACATCACTACAGTACAGAGCACTTGAGGAGGTGTAGAGAGGTTGGGGGCTGGGCACTGTACAGAAGAGCCTGCTGCACACTGAATAGGGACTGTCTACAAATCTTTGTATTTGTAGACAGGAGACCTGGGTTCGAATCTCGGCTCTGCCTGTTCAGTAAGCCAGCACCTGTTCAGTAGGAGACCTTGGGGAAGTCGTCCTAACACTGCTACTGCCTATAGAGCGTGTCCTAGTGGCTGCAGCTCTGACGCTTTGAGTCCACCAGGAGAAAAGCGCGATATATATGTTCTGTGTTTGTTTGTTGTTTGTTGTTTGTTTGTATGATTCCTTATCAGTGGCTGAGCAGATGCAGTCATTAGAACAATTGTGCAGAGAGTACAACGGGTTTTTTTTCTCTCCGTGCCCTTAGTTGTCAGTCTCTCAATACGGGGCCCCCTGTGGCTTCTGGGCCCCCTGCAACTGCATTCGTTGCAGGGTGTATTGTTAGGCCCCTGAGTAGTAGAGGAAATCCATACAGGCCACAGTAGTGTGAAGAGAGCAGCCAACCTGACCCATGCTCATGGGTCTCACACTGAAGTATGTCACCCACCTACTATCCACTATAACCAGATACAGCATACGGCAGGGGCCAAAAAACAGGCTCACTATACCCCAAATTCTATTATATCCGGGTTTACTATACCAGGTGTTACATATACTTGGCCGGGACCTAGAGAACTACTTTAGCCAAGTTTAATAGAAGGAGTTTATACTGTATGGGCCTGATTCACAAAGCGGTGCAAAGTGTTTGCACGCCTGTGAAAAGCCCTTTATCACGCCTAAACTCAGTTTAGGCGTGATAAGAAGAAACCCGCGCGATCTCCCGCGCTACGCGCGCAGTGCGCTACGCGCGCAGTGTACCGTGCTTTGCACGCAGCGTCCATTGAGCCCTATGGGACTTTGCGCGCGCGCGTGCGCGTTTACAGCTTCGCGCGAATAGCAGCACAAATCGGTGATAACTCAGCTTTGCACGGCTTATCACGCCTAAAGTCTTTTAGGCGTGATAACTGAGTTATCACCGCTTTGTGAATCAAGCCCTTTATGTAATTTTAGAGGAGGCTGGAGGGCACCTCCTATTTTCTGATTACACATTCCTTCTTTCTTATTGATTGTGTACAGGAATTGGCAGGAGTGATAAACGTACAGGAAGCTGGTCATTGGCCTCCTCTCCTCTCTCTGAGATGTTGGATTATTATGGCTCTGTACAAATAAACAAGCTGACACATCATTGCATTCCAGCAGTTCTGGAGGTGTGTTTAGCTTCTAAGGGTAACAATGGTTAATTTGCATATATTCAGCAGTGATGCACTGGGAGACATCTCAAGCTCACTCCAACCTGAATTATCGCAAATACCTTCTGTTTTAGGAAAGCAAACTTTTGTTTCTCTCTGAGATGTAAGGAGGAGTTTGCTGGTAGGTGGCTCAACTCAGTTGATTGCATTTTAAAGCACCGGAAACAAAAAATAAACTTATGAGATAATGAAATGTATGTGCAGTACGGCTAATAAATAACAACAACAACAAATAACATTTGTAAAGCGCTTTTCTCGCGTGGGACTCAAAGTGCATAAGCATGGCTCAGACCGTCGTGGTACAGAGGAAGAATTCTATAAGTCTGGAAAAGCAAAGGCTAAGCAGGTGGCTTTTCAGTCTGGATTTGTATAGCTCCAGGGATGGTGCTGTCTTTACTGGGTGTGGCAGGGAGTTCCAAAGAGTAGGGGTAGCATGACAGAAGGCTCTATCTCCAGATTTTTTGAGGTGCACTCTGGGAGTGACCAAGTTTATAGAACTTGCTGATCTGAGGTTGTGAGAGGTGTGGTGCAGCTTCAGCAGGTCCTTCATGTATCCAGGGCCCAGATTGTGCAGGGATTTAAATGTCAGCAGTCCAATCTTGAAGAGTAATAGAACATTAATAGCAAAGAAAGGAGTCTTATATTGTTTTCAAGGACAGGAAATGTTTATATATATATATATATATATATATATATATATATAAAAAACAAAAAACAAACTTCAATTATCTATGCAAAAGAGCTGCTCTGAGCCATTCGGCCCACTGTTTTCTGAAGCACTTAAACAGCAGAGAAACAGTGAGAGATAGCATGAGATAAGGTTTTACTGTAGGAAAGTTCAAAGGGTCATTATTTCTGCTTTGTTTTATAGTTTAACCGACAGCGTGTGGTTTTAAAACTGCAACAATTCATTATATCATAAGTGTTTTTTTTCCTCTTCAGGTTTGCCCTATAGGGGACAACCGTGTGCAGATGTAATCAGGGGCATAGCAATAGGGGTTGCAGAGGTTGTGGCCGCATCGGGGCCCTTGGTCCAGAGGGGCCCCTTCTCAACTGCAGCAATAGCTCTCTATTGGTCCTGTGCTCATAATAATCACTTCTATACATAATTTGAATAGTGGTAATCATTAACACACTGCTCCCCATCCCCTTCTTGCACCTCTGACACTGTAGCTGCCATTGGCAGGGATTGCTATGTATAGAGTGCTTGGGGGTAATCAGTAACACACTGCTCCCCATCCCCTTCTTGCACCTCTGACACTGTAGTTGCCATTGGCAGGGATTGCTATGTATAGAGTGCTTGTGGGTAATCAGTAACAAGCTGCTCCCCATCCCCTTCTTGCACCTCTGACACTGTAGTTGCCATTGGCAGGGATTGCTATGTATAGAGTGCTTGTGGGTAATCAGTAACAAGCTGTTCCCCATCCCCCTCTTGCACCTCTGACACTGTAGTTGCCATTGGCAGGGATTGCTATGTATAGAGTGC
Source organism: Hyperolius riggenbachi (assembly GCF_040937935.1). Classification (NCBI taxonomy): domain Eukaryota; kingdom Metazoa; phylum Chordata; class Amphibia; order Anura; family Hyperoliidae; genus Hyperolius; species Hyperolius riggenbachi. The sequence goes on along the minus strand of NC_090655.1, from coordinate 9,955,512 downwards.
TTGGGGGTAATCAGTAATAAGCTGCTCCCCATCCTCTTCCTGCACCTCTGACACCGTGCTTGTCCTTGGCAGATTTTGGTGTGCCGTATCAATTGTTATGTATAGAGTTATGTATAGAGTTATGTAAATTATAGTCTATTATGTATAGTCTATTATGTATAGAGTTATGTAAATTGTTATGTATAGAGTAAAATCTGCATCAGGGCCCACAGCTCCTTAGCTATGCCACTGGATGTAATAATACTTTCCACCCTCCAGAAAAGCCAATTCCATTTATAGAATTATTAGGATGGAGGTCCCCGATGTAGACAGAAGTTGTATTCTAATAGGGACCCTTATTCAAACAAGAGGCAATCTCAGACAATCAAACACCAGTAGAACTGGAAGAACACAAACAGACAACACGTTTCATGGGCAATAGCCCGCTTCCTCAGGTCAATACAGTGCCTTGCAGCAGAGTAAAAAGGTGTAGGCACCTCTGATGATCATCAGAGTACTACAAGACGTACTGAAACGTTTCTACATTATTCCTTTGCATAAATCAGCTGGGCATAGGCAATTGTGGTCAGAGAGTGAGCTGATAAGAGTGCCCCACCCCCATTTTACTTGGCCCCAGTGCTGTTTACCACTATGTCGTGTGACAGACGATCAGAAAATGTTATGTGTTAGTTGCTGATTAGCACTATGCTCTTTGCCACCTTTGGTGCAGTAATATGATACACATTCACTTGCGCTGTAAATGTTAACGAGAAAGTGAAGTGAGAGGTATACACAGGCTGCCATCTGCATTCTCTAATAAACAATGCCGGTTGCCTGGTTTCTTGATCTCTGCCTGTAATACTATAAGCAGGGCCGGTTTTAGCAACAATGGGGGCCCAGGGCAAAATAAACCTGGGGGGCCCCCCCAACAGATACCCCGGAACAAAAACCGGCATTAAGGGACCTTTTTTGCAGCTGGTATAGTCAGGGTGCGATGCACAATCACTTGGAGCTCCACATTCTGGCTATCCCAGCCTGCATGGGGGACAAGAGGTTAAAAAGTTTCAGATGGGGGGACCCCACATAATTTTTTTTAAAATTCCCACACTTCCCCGAAGCCCCCCCCCCCCAAAAAAAATTGGGAAAATAGGAAAAAATGCCAGGGATCTTCATACAGCCATATTGCGGCTGTATAGCGATCCCTGTCCAAAGTGCTGCGGCTGCGGATTATGTATGGACCCCCTAGAAACCCCGTCAGGAAATGTATTGCTCTTTCTTTGTATACATGTAAAATTACACTACCGTTAGGTTTGCTACTAAAAGTGACATTTACCGCATTTAGAAGTATACTTTTTCCCTTCGAAACTTTAAAATCGATTTTCTCAAAAACTATAAGGTCTTTTTGAAAAAAACAATTTCCTCTTATTCCCAATGATCTCCTTAACAAATCCTGCAAATTTGGGGTTTCTAGCAACTTAGGTGGATTTGCTATTAACCGTTAAAGTCGGCGGGTTTTTAAATGTGTATTTTTTTTCCTTTGAAACTTTAAAATCTATTTTCTCAAAAACTATAAGGTCTTTTTGAAAAAAAAAATGTTTTTCCTCTTGTAGCCACTAGGGGCCCCTACAGGCTCTGGGGCAATTGCCTCCTTTGCCTCTATGGTAGCGCCGGCCCTGAGTACAAGTTACTATAAGTTACTGAATGTTGCAGGGCTGTGACTCAAAAACATCTAAAGCCAAAAGCTCAGCCTGACAGCCAGGCAACTGTCATTGTTCATAAGAGAATAAAGATGGCAACGTACTTCTTATTTGTCCATTTGCACATATTTTCAATTTTACAATTTTTCGCCATAGTGCCCCTTTAATTTTTATTTAAAAAAAAAATGTTATCCTTTTATTATTTGCTGGTATAGGCAGTAGTGCTGCCCCTAGCTTTTTCTTTTACACTTAGAATTTTTTATATGGGATCCAATCCAATACAAAAAAATTGAATTTCCCGCCTGATGTGATGACACAGTGTGCGCTCGACACCAAGGGCCGCATGCAGCGTCATCAGAGGGAGAGGAAGCAACGAAGGAGGAAGAAGAGGAGATCACTCCCGGGATCGCGGCAAAGAAGACGCAGGAAAGTGGCGAGGGATCCCGCACACCAGCGGCGCCGCAGGTGAGTAATGGTAATTACAGCATGAGCTTAACTCGTCCTAACCGATTCTAGCTATTATTTTAGGACGAGTAATGCTCATCCTTACCGCTAGGGAGGTTAAAAAGGGTCATCATGATATTACAGTAAATGATTGACATGTTTTTAGGATTGTTTATTTGTGTTTAATCGCCAACTTCAGGAGAAAACCACGGAAAACAATTATTTCTTAGATGCAATGATTTAAAGGGGAACTGAAGTAAGAGGTATATGGAGGCTGCCATATTTATTTCCTTTTAATCAATACCAGTTGCCTGGCTGCCCTGCTGGTCTATTTCTCTGCAGTAGTGTCTGAATAACACCAGAAACAAGCATGCAGCTCGTCTTGTCAGATCTGACTTTAAAGTCTAATACACCTGATCTGCTGCATGCTTGTTCAGGGGCTGTGGCTAATAGTATTAGAGGCAGAGGATCAGCAGGGCTGCCAGGCAACTGGTATTGATTAAAAGGAAATAAACATGACAGCCTCCATATACCCCTCTCTTCAGTTCCCCTTTAATCAGATTTTTTATATATCGAATTGTACAGAAAATCACGCTGTATGTGGAGACAATCGACATTAAATGAATCTATGATTGTTTGAGTTGAAATATTTTATCAATCTAAATGTTGGATTTTACAATCATATCTGAAGTAAAAAAAAAAAAAAATTCAATTGAACCATTTATGGGAGCAATCGACAATTACCTTCCAATTTCTTAAGATTTAATTTGTTTGCTTTTTTAAAATATTCTTAATGTGAAATTTGAATCTTTCACTTTCCACTATATGATAGTATTCTGCATAATCATTAACGTCCGATCGTGTACAATCGAGCACATACGACTGCAACTCTTTTGAGGTCTTATGTAGAATCGACCCATTTATGGGAACAATGATAATTACCCTCCTATTATTTTTAATCCTGTAAATCTAATTGAAAGATTGCATCATGGGCAGCACCGTGGTGTAGTGGTTAGAACTTTTGCCTTGCAGCAATGGGTCCCCGGTTTGAATCCCTGTGTCTGTGTGGGTTTCCTCCAGGCATTATGGTTTCCTCCCATATCCCAAAAACATAGAGATAAGTTAATTGGCTTCCCCCTAAATTGGCTCTAGACTATGATACATACACTACACCATACATACATAGACATATGACTATGGTAGGATTAGAGTGTGAGCTCCTCTGATATATACACTACACCATACATACATAGACATATGACTATGGTAAGGATTAGACTGTGAGCTCCTCTGATACATACACTACACGATACATAGATAGACATATAACTATGGTAGGATTAGAGTGTGAGCTCCTCTGATACATACACTACACCATACATACATAGACATATGACTATGGTAAGGATTAGACTGTGAGCTCCTCTGATACATACACTACACGATACATACATAGACATATGACTATGGTAGGGATTAGAGTGTGAGCTCCTCTGATACATGCACTACACCATACATACATAGACATATGACTATGGTAGGGATTAGATTGAGAGCCCTCTCTGATACATACACTACACGATACATACATAGACATATAACTATGGTAGGATTAGAGTGTGAGCTCCTCTGATACATACACTACACCATACATACATAGACATATGACTATGGTAAGGATTAGACTGTGAGCTCCTCTGATACATACACTACACGATACATACATAGACATATAACTATGGTAGGATTAGAGTGTGAGCTCCTCTGATACATACACTACACCATACATACATAGACATATGACTATGGTAAGGATTAGACTGTGAGCTCCTCTGATACATACACTACACGATACATACATAGACATATGACTATGGTAGGGATTAGAGTGTGAGCTCCTCTGATACATGCACTACACCATACATACATAGACATATGACTATGGTAGGGATTAGATTGAGAGCCCTCTCTGATACATACACTACACGATACATACATAGACATATAACTATGGTAGGATTAGAGTGTGAGCTCCTCTGATACATACACTACACCATACATACATAGACATATGACTATGGTAAGGATTAGACTGTGAGCTCCTCTGATACATACACTACACGATACATACATAGACATATAACTATGGTAGGATTAGAGTGTGAGCTCCTCTGATACATACACTACACCATACATACATAGACATATGACTATGGTAAGGATTAGATTGTGAGCTCCTCTGATACATACACTACACAATACATACATAGACATATGACTATGGCAGGATTAGAGTGTGAGCTCCCCTGATACATACACTACACCATACATACATAGACATATGACTATGGTAAGGATTAGATTGTGAGCTCCTCTGATACATACACTACACGATACATACATAGACATATAACTATGGCAGGATTAGAGTGTGAGCTCCTCTGATACATACACTACACCATACATACATAGACATATGACTATGGTAGGATTAGAGTGTGAGCTCCTCTGATACATACACTACACAATACATACATAGACATATAACTATGGTAAGGATTAGCGTGTGAGCTCCTCTGATACATACACTACACGATACATACATAGACATATAACTATGGTAAGGATTAGATTGTGAGCTCCTCTGATACATACACTACACAATACATACATAGACATATGACTATGGCAGGATTAGAGTGTGAGCTCCTCTGATACATGCACTACACCATACATACATAGACATATGACTATGGTAGGGATTAGATTGAGAGCCCTCTCTGATACATACACTACACGATACATACATAGACATATAACTATGGTAGGATTAGAGTGTGAGCTCCTCTGATACATACACTACACGATACATACATAGACATATGACTATGGTAGGGATTAGAGTGTGAGCTCCTCTGATACATGCACTACACCATACATACATAGACATATGACTATGGTAGGGATTAGATTGAGAGCCCTCTCTGATACATACACTACACGATACATACATAGACATATAACTATGGTAGGATTAGAGTGTGAGCTCCTCTGATACATACACTACACCATACATACATAGACATATGACTATGGTAAGGATTAGACTGTGAGCTCCTCTGATACATACACTACACGATACATACATAGACATATAACTATGGTAGGATTAGAGTGTGAGCTCCTCTGATACATACACTACACCATACATACATAGACATATGACTATGGTAAGGATTAGATTGTGAGCTCCTCTGATACATACACTACACAATACATACATAGACATATGACTATGGCAGGATTAGAGTGTGAGCTCCCCTGATACATACACTACACCATACATACATAGACATATGACTATGGTAAGGATTAGATTGTGAGCTCCTCTGATACATACACTACACGATACATACATAGACATATAACTATGGCAGGATTAGAGTGTGAGCTCCTCTGATACATACACTACACCATACATACATAGACATATGACTATGGTAGGATTAGAGTGTGAGCTCCTCTGATACATACACTACACAATACATACATAGACATATAACTATGGTAAGGATTAGCGTGTGAGCTCCTCTGATACATACACTACACGATACATACATAGACATATAACTATGGTAAGGATTAGATTGTGAGCTCCTCTGATACATACACTACACAATACATACATAGACATATGACTATGGCAGGATTAGAGTGTGAGCTCCTCTGATACATACACTACACCATACATACATAGACATATAACTATGGTAAGGATTAGATTGTGAGCTCCTCTGATACATACACTACACAATACATACATAGACATATGACTATGGTAGGATTAGAGTGTGAGCTCCTCTGATACATACACTACACCATACATACATAGACATATAACTATGGTAAGGATTAGATTGTGAGCTCCTCTGATACATACACTACACAATACATACATAGACATATGACTATGGCAGGATTAGAGTGTGAGCTCCCCTGATACATACACTACACCATACATACATAGACATATGACTATGGTAAGGATTAGATTGTGAGCTCCTCTGATACATACACTACACGATACATACATAGACATATAACTATGGCAGGATTAGAGTGTGAGCTCCTCTGATACATACACTACACCATACATACATAGACATATAACTATGGTAGGATTAGAGTGTGAGCTCCTCTGATACATACACTACACGATACATACATAGACATATGACTATGGCAGGATTAGATTGTGAGCTCCTCTGATACATACACTACACCATACATACATAGACATATGACTATGGTAGGATTAGAGTGTGAGCTCCCCTGATACATACACTACACCATACATACATGGACATATGACTATGGTAGGATTAGAGTGTGAGCTCCTCTGATACATACACTACACGATACATACATAGACATATGACTATGGCAGGATTAGAGTGTGAGCTCCTCTGATACATACACTACACGATACATACATAGACATATGACTATGGCAGGATTAGAGTGTGAGCTCCTCTGATACATACACTACACCATACATACATAGACATATGACTATGGTAGGATTAGAGTGTGAGCTCCTCTGATACATACACTACACGATACATACATAGACATATAACTATGGCAGGGATTAGAGTGTGAGCTCCTCTGATACATACACTACACCATACATACATAGACATATGACTATGGTAAGGATTAGACTGTGAGCTCCTCTGATACATACACTACACCATACATACATAGACATATTACTATGGTAGAATTAGAGTGTGAGCTCCTCTGATATATGCACTACACCATACATACATAGACATATGACTATGGTAAGGATTAGACTGTGAGCTCCTCTGATACATACACTACACCATACATACATAGACATATAACTATGGCAGGATTAGAGTGTGAGCTCCTCTGATACATACACTACACCATACATACATAGACATATGACTATGGTAGGATTAGAGTGTGAGCTCCTCTGATACATACACTACACGATACATACATAGACATATGACTATGGTAAGGATTAGAGTGTGAGCTCCTCTGATACATACACTACACCATACATACATAGACATATAACTATGGCAGGGATTAGAGTGTGAGCTCCTCTGATACATGCACTACACGATACATACATAGACATATGACTATGGCAGGGATTAGAGTGTGAGCTCCTCTGATACATACACTACACGATACATACATAGACATATGACTATGGCAGGATTAGAGTGTGAGCTCCTCTGATACATACACTACACGATACATACATAGACATATAACTATGGCAGGATTAGATTGTGAGCTCCTCTGATACATACACTACACCATACATACATAGACATATAACTATGGCAGGATTAGATTGTGAGCTCCTCTGATACATACACTACACCATACATACATAGACATATAACTATGGTAGGATTAGAGTGTGAGCTCCTCTGATACATACACTACACCATACATACATAGACCTATGACTATGGTAGGGATTAGAGTGTGAGCTCCTCTGATACATACACTACACCATACATACATAGACATATGACTATGGTAGGGATTAGAGTGTGAGCTCCTCTGATACATACACTACACCATACATACATAGACATATGACTATGGTAGGATTAGAGTGTGAGCTCCTCTGATACATACACTACACAATACATACATAGACATATAACTATGGTAGGATTAGAGTGTGAGCTCCTCTGATACATACACTACACCATACATACATAGACATATGACTATGGTAGGATTAGAGTGTGAGCTCCTCTGATACATACACTACACCATACATACATAGACATATAACTATGGCAGGGATTAGATTGTGAGCTCCTCTGATACATACACTACACAATACATACATAGACATATGACTATGGTAGGGATTAGAGTGTGAGCTCCTCTGATACATGCACTACACCATACATACATAGACATGTGACTATGGTAGGATTAGATTGTGAGCTCCTCTGATACATACACTACACCATACATACATAGACATATGACTATGGTAAGGATTAGAGTGTGAGCTCCTCTGATACATACACTACACCATACATACATAGACATATGACTATGGTAGGGATTAGAGTGTGAGCTCCTCTGATACATACACTACACCATACATACATAGACATATAACTATGGTAGGATTAGAGTGTGAGCTCCTCTGATACATACACTACACCATACATACATAGACCTATGACTATGGTAGGGATTAGAGTGTGAGCTCCTCTGATACATACACTACACCATACATACATAGACATATGACTATGGTAGGATTAGAGTGTGAGCTCCTCTGATACATACACTACACCATACATACATAGACATATGACTATGGCAGGATTAGAGTGTGAGCTCCCCTGATACATACACTACACCATACATACATAGACATATGACTATGGTAAGGATTAGATTGTGAGCTCCTCTGATACATACACTACACGATACATACATAGACATATAACTATGGCAGGATTAGAGTGTGAGCTCCTCTGATACATACACTACACCATACATACATAGACATATAACTATGGTAGGATTAGAGTGTGAGCTCCTCTGATACATACACTACACGATACATACATAGACATATGACTATGGCAGGATTAGATTGTGAGCTCCTCTGATACATACACTACACCATACATACATAGACATATGACTATGGTAGGATTAGAGTGTGAGCTCCCCTGATACATACACTACACCATACATACATAGACATATGACTATGGTAGGATTAGAGTGTGAGCTCCTCTGATACATACACTACACGATACATACATAGACATATGACTATGGCAGGATTAGAGTGTGAGCTCCTCTGATACATACACTACACGATACATACATAGACATATGACTATGGCAGGATTAGAGTGTGAGCTCCTCTGATACATACACTACACCATACATACATAGACCTATGACTATGGTAGGGATTAGAGTGTGAGCTCCTCTGATACATACACTACACCATACATACATAGACATATGACTATGGTAGGGATTAGAGTGTGAGCTCCTCTGATACATACACTACACCATACATACATAGACATATGACTATGGTAGGATTAGAGTGTGAGCTCCTCTGATACATACACTACACAATACATACATAGACATATAACTATGGTAGGATTAGAGTGTGAGCTCCTCTGATACATACACTACACCATACATACATAGACATATGACTATGGTAGGATTAGAGTGTGAGCTCCTCTGATACATACACTACACCATACATACATAGACATATAACTATGGCAGGGATTAGATTGTGAGCTCCTCTGATACATACACTACACAATACATACATAGACATATGACTATGGTAGGGATTAGAGTGTGAGCTCCTCTGATACATGCACTACACCATACATACATAGACATGTGACTATGGTAGGATTAGATTGTGAGCTCCTCTGATACATACACTACACCATACATACATAGACATATGACTATGGTAAGGATTAGAGTGTGAGCTCCTCTGATACATACACTACACCATACATACATAGACATATGACTATGGTAGGGATTAGAGTGTGAGCTCCTCTGATACATACACTACACCATACATACATAGACATATAACTATGGTAGGATTAGAGTGTGAGCTCCTCTGATACATACACTACACCATACATACATAGACCTATGACTATGGTAGGGATTAGAGTGTGAGCTCCTCTGATACATACACTACACCATACATACATAGACATATGACTATGGTAGGATTAGAGTGTGAGCTCCTCTGATACATACACTACACCATACATACATAGACATATGACTATGGCAGGATTAGAGTGTGAGCTCCCCTGATACATACACTACACCATACATACATAGACATATGACTATGGTAAGGATTAGATTGTGAGCTCCTCTGATACATACACTACACGATACATACATAGACATATAACTATGGCAGGATTAGAGTGTGAGCTCCTCTGATACATACACTACACCATACATACATAGACATATAACTATGGTAGGATTAGAGTGTGAGCTCCTCTGATACATACACTACACGATACATACATAGACATATGACTATGGCAGGATTAGATTGTGAGCTCCTCTGATACATACACTACACCATACATACATAGACATATGACTATGGTAGGATTAGAGTGTGAGCTCCCCTGATACATACACTACACCATACATACATAGACATATGACTATGGTAGGATTAGAGTGTGAGCTCCTCTGATACATACACTACACGATACATACATAGACATATGACTATGGCAGGATTAGAGTGTGAGCTCCTCTGATACATACACTACACGATACATACATAGACATATGACTATGGCAGGATTAGAGTGTGAGCTCCTCTGATACATACACTACACCATACATACATAGACATATGACTATGGTAGGATTAGAGTGTGAGCTCCTCTGATACATACACTACACGATACATACATAGACATATAACTATGGCAGGGATTAGAGTGTGAGCTCCTCTGATACATACACTACACCATACATACATAGACATATGACTATGGTAAGGATTAGACTGTGAGCTCCTCTGATACATACACTACACCATACATACATAGACATATTACTATGGTAGAATTAGAGTGTGAGCTCCTCTGATATATGCACTACACCATACATACATAGACATATGACTATGGTAAGGATTAGACTGTGAGCTCCTCTGATACATACACTACACCATACATACATAGACATATAACTATGGCAGGATTAGAGTGTGAGCTCCTCTGATACATACACTACACCATACATACATAGACATATGACTATGGTAGGATTAGAGTGTGAGCTCCTCTGATACATACACTACACGATACATACATAGACATATGACTATGGTAAGGATTAGAGTGTGAGCTCCTCTGATACATACACTACACCATACATACATAGACATATAACTATGGCAGGGATTAGAGTGTGAGCTCCTCTGATACATGCACTACACGATACATACATAGACATATGACTATGGCAGGGATTAGAGTGTGAGCTCCTCTGATACATACACTACACGATACATACATAGACATATGACTATGGCAGGATTAGAGTGTGAGCTCCTCTGATACATACACTACACGATACATACATAGACATATAACTATGGCAGGATTAGATTGTGAGCTCCTCTGATACATACACTACACCATACATACATAGACATATAACTATGGCAGGATTAGATTGTGAGCTCCTCTGATACATACACTACACCATACATACATAGACATATAACTATGGTAGGATTAGAGTGTGAGCTCCTCTGATACATACACTACACCATACATACATAGACCTATGACTATGGTAGGGATTAGAGTGTGAGCTCCTCTGATACATACACTACACCATACATACATAGACATATGACTATGGTAGGGATTAGAGTGTGAGCTCCTCTGATACATACACTACACCATACATACATAGACATATGACTATGGTAGGATTAGAGTGTGAGCTCCTCTGATACATACACTACACAATACATACATAGACATATAACTATGGTAGGATTAGAGTGTGAGCTCCTCTGATACATACACTACACGATACATACATAGACATATGACTATGGCAGGATTAGAGTGTGAGCTCCTCTGATACATACACTACACGATACATACATAGACATATAACTATGGCAGGATTAGATTGTGAGCTCCTCTGATACATACACTACACGATACATACATAGACATATGACTATGGCAGGATTAGAGTGTGAGCTCCTCTGATACATACACTACACGATACATACATAGACATATGACTATGGCAGGATTAGAGTGTGAGCTCCTCTGATACATACACTACACCATACATACATAGACATATGACTATGGTAGGATTAGAGTGTGAGCTCCTCTGATACATACACTACACGATACATACATAGACATATAACTATGGCAGGGATTAGAGTGTGAGCTCCTCTGATACATACACTACACCATACATACATAGACATATGACTATGGTAAGGATTAGACTGTGAGCTCCTCTGATACATACACTACACCATACATACATAGACATATTACTATGGTAGAATTAGAGTGTGAGCTCCTCTGATATATGCACTACACCATACATACATAGACATATGACTATGGTAAGGATTAGACTGTGAGCTCCTCTGATACATACACTACACCATACATACATAGACATATAACTATGGCAGGATTAGAGTGTGAGCTCCTCTGATACATACACTACACCATACATACATAGACATATGACTATGGTAGGATTAGAGTGTGAGCTCCTCTGATACATACACTACACGATACATACATAGACATATGACTATGGTAAGGATTAGAGTGTGAGCTCCTCTGATACATACACTACACCATACATACATAGACATATAACTATGGCAGGGATTAGAGTGTGAGCTCCTCTGATACATGCACTACACGATACATACATAGACATATGACTATGGCAGGGATTAGAGTGTGAGCTCCTCTGATACATACACTACACGATACATACATAGACATATGACTATGGCAGGATTAGAGTGTGAGCTCCTCTGATACATACACTACACGATACATACATAGACATATAACTATGGCAGGATTAGATTGTGAGCTCCTCTGATACATACACTACACCATACATACATAGACATATAACTATGGCAGGATTAGATTGTGAGCTCCTCTGATACATACACTACACCATACATACATAGACATATAACTATGGTAGGATTAGAGTGTGAGCTCCTCTGATACATACACTACACCATACATACATAGACCTATGACTATGGTAGGGATTAGAGTGTGAGCTCCTCTGATACATACACTACACCATACATACATAGACATATGACTATGGTAGGGATTAGAGTGTGAGCTCCTCTGATACATACACTACACCATACATACATAGACATATGACTATGGTAGGATTAGAGTGTGAGCTCCTCTGATACATACACTACACAATACATACATAGACATATAACTATGGTAGGATTAGAGTGTGAGCTCCTCTGATACATACACTACACCATACATACATAGACATATGACTATGGTAGGATTAGAGTGTGAGCTCCTCTGATACATACACTACACCATACATACATAGACATATAACTATGGCAGGGATTAGATTGTGAGCTCCTCTGATACATACACTACACAATACATACATAGACATATGACTATGGTAGGGATTAGAGTGTGAGCTCCTCTGATACATGCACTACACCATACATACATAGACATGTGACTATGGTAGGATTAGATTGTGAGCTCCTCTGATACATACACTACACCATACATACATAGACATATGACTATGGTAAGGATTAGAGTGTGAGCTCCTCTGATACATACACTACACCATACATACATAGACATATGACTATGGTAGGGATTAGAGTGTGAGCTCCTCTGATACATACACTACACCATACATACATAGACATATAACTATGGTAGGATTAGAGTGTGAGCTCCTCTGATACATACACTACACCATACATACATAGACCTATGACTATGGTAGGGATTAGAGTGTGAGCTCCTCTGATACATACACTACACCATACATACATAGACATATGACTATGGTAGGATTAGAGTGTGAGCTCCTCTGATACATACACTACACCATACATACATAGACATATGACTATGGCAGGATTAGAGTGTGAGCTCCCCTGATACATACACTACACCATACATACATAGACATATGACTATGGTAAGGATTAGATTGTGAGCTCCTCTGATACATACACTACACGATACATACATAGACATATAACTATGGCAGGATTAGAGTGTGAGCTCCTCTGATACATACACTACACCATACATACATAGACATATAACTATGGTAGGATTAGAGTGTGAGCTCCTCTGATACATACACTACACGATACATACATAGACATATGACTATGGCAGGATTAGATTGTGAGCTCCTCTGATACATACACTACACCATACATACATAGACATATGACTATGGTAGGATTAGAGTGTGAGCTCCCCTGATACATACACTACACCATACATACATAGACATATGACTATGGTAGGATTAGAGTGTGAGCTCCTCTGATACATACACTACACGATACATACATAGACATATGACTATGGCAGGATTAGAGTGTGAGCTCCTCTGATACATACACTACACGATACATACATAGACATATGACTATGGCAGGATTAGAGTGTGAGCTCCTCTGATACATACACTACACCATACATACATAGACCTATGACTATGGTAGGGATTAGAGTGTGAGCTCCTCTGATACATACACTACACCATACATACATAGACATATGACTATGGTAGGGATTAGAGTGTGAGCTCCTCTGATACATACACTACACCATACATACATAGACATATGACTATGGTAGGATTAGAGTGTGAGCTCCTCTGATACATACACTACACAATACATACATAGACATATAACTATGGTAGGATTAGAGTGTGAGCTCCTCTGATACATACACTACACCATACATACATAGACATATGACTATGGTAGGATTAGAGTGTGAGCTCCTCTGATACATACACTACACCATACATACATAGACATATAACTATGGCAGGGATTAGATTGTGAGCTCCTCTGATACATACACTACACAATACATACATAGACATATGACTATGGTAGGGATTAGAGTGTGAGCTCCTCTGATACATGCACTACACCATACATACATAGACATGTGACTATGGTAGGATTAGATTGTGAGCTCCTCTGATACATACACTACACCATACATACATAGACATATGACTATGGTAAGGATTAGAGTGTGAGCTCCTCTGATACATACACTACACCATACATACATAGACATATGACTATGGTAGGGATTAGAGTGTGAGCTCCTCTGATACATACACTACACCATACATACATAGACATATAACTATGGTAGGATTAGAGTGTGAGCTCCTCTGATACATACACTACACCATACATACATAGACCTATGACTATGGTAGGGATTAGAGTGTGAGCTCCTCTGATACATACACTACACCATACATACATAGACATATGACTATGGTAGGATTAGAGTGTGAGCTCCTCTGATACATACACTACACCATACATACATAGACATATGACTATGGCAGGATTAGAGTGTGAGCTCCCCTGATACATACACTACACCATACATACATAGACATATGACTATGGTAAGGATTAGATTGTGAGCTCCTCTGATACATACACTACACGATACATACATAGACATATAACTATGGCAGGATTAGAGTGTGAGCTCCTCTGATACATACACTACACCATACATACATAGACATATAACTATGGTAGGATTAGAGTGTGAGCTCCTCTGATACATACACTACACGATACATACATAGACATATGACTATGGCAGGATTAGATTGTGAGCTCCTCTGATACATACACTACACCATACATACATAGACATATGACTATGGTAGGATTAGAGTGTGAGCTCCCCTGATACATACACTACACCATACATACATAGACATATGACTATGGTAGGATTAGAGTGTGAGCTCCTCTGATACATACACTACACGATACATACATAGACATATGACTATGGCAGGATTAGAGTGTGAGCTCCTCTGATACATACACTACACGATACATACATAGACATATGACTATGGCAGGATTAGAGTGTGAGCTCCTCTGATACATACACTACACCATACATACATAGACATATGACTATGGTAGGATTAGAGTGTGAGCTCCTCTGATACATACACTACACGATACATACATAGACATATAACTATGGCAGGGATTAGAGTGTGAGCTCCTCTGATACATACACTACACCATACATACATAGACATATGACTATGGTAAGGATTAGACTGTGAGCTCCTCTGATACATACACTACACCATACATACATAGACATATTACTATGGTAGAATTAGAGTGTGAGCTCCTCTGATATATGCACTACACCATACATACATAGACATATGACTATGGTAAGGATTAGACTGTGAGCTCCTCTGATACATACACTACACCATACATACATAGACATATAACTATGGCAGGATTAGAGTGTGAGCTCCTCTGATACATACACTACACCATACATACATAGACATATGACTATGGTAGGATTAGAGTGTGAGCTCCTCTGATACATACACTACACGATACATACATAGACATATGACTATGGTAAGGATTAGAGTGTGAGCTCCTCTGATACATACACTACACCATACATACATAGACATATAACTATGGCAGGGATTAGAGTGTGAGCTCCTCTGATACATGCACTACACGATACATACATAGACATATGACTATGGCAGGGATTAGAGTGTGAGCTCCTCTGATACATACACTACACGATACATACATAGACATATGACTATGGCAGGATTAGAGTGTGAGCTCCTCTGATACATACACTACACGATACATACATAGACATATAACTATGGCAGGATTAGATTGTGAGCTCCTCTGATACATACACTACACCATACATACATAGACATATAACTATGGCAGGATTAGATTGTGAGCTCCTCTGATACATACACTACACCATACATACATAGACATATAACTATGGTAGGATTAGAGTGTGAGCTCCTCTGATACATACACTACACCATACATACATAGACCTATGACTATGGTAGGGATTAGAGTGTGAGCTCCTCTGATACATACACTACACCATACATACATAGACATATGACTATGGTAGGGATTAGAGTGTGAGCTCCTCTGATACATACACTACACCATACATACATAGACATATGACTATGGTAGGATTAGAGTGTGAGCTCCTCTGATACATACACTACACAATACATACATAGACATATAACTATGGTAGGATTAGAGTGTGAGCTCCTCTGATACATACACTACACCATACATACATAGACATATGACTATGGTAGGATTAGAGTGTGAGCTCCTCTGATACATACACTACACCATACATACATAGACATATAACTATGGCAGGGATTAGATTGTGAGCTCCTCTGATACATACACTACACAATACATACATAGACATATGACTATGGTAGGGATTAGAGTGTGAGCTCCTCTGATACATGCACTACACCATACA
Organism: Hyperolius riggenbachi; assembly: GCF_040937935.1. NCBI lineage: Eukaryota > Metazoa > Chordata > Amphibia > Anura > Hyperoliidae > Hyperolius > Hyperolius riggenbachi. The sequence goes on along the minus strand of NC_090655.1, from coordinate 9,938,120 downwards.
TACATAGACATGTGACTATGGTAGGATTAGATTGTGAGCTCCTCTGATACATACACTACACCATACATACATAGACATATGACTATGGTAAGGATTAGAGTGTGAGCTCCTCTGATACATACACTACACCATACATACATAGACATATGACTATGGTAGGGATTAGAGTGTGAGCTCCTCTGATACATACACTACACCATACATACATAGACATATAACTATGGTAGGATTAGAGTGTGAGCTCCTCTGATACATACACTACACCATACATACATAGACCTATGACTATGGTAGGGATTAGAGTGTGAGCTCCTCTGATACATACACTACACCATACATACATAGACATATGACTATGGTAGGATTAGAGTGTGAGCTCCTCTGATACATACACTACACGATACATACATAGACATATAACTATGGTAGGATTAGAGTGTGAGCTCCTCTGATACATACACTACACGATACATACATAGACATATAACTATGGTAGGATTAGAGTGTGAGCTCCTCTGATACATACACTACACGATACATACATAGACATATAACTATGGTAGGATTAGAGTGTGAGCTCCCCTGATACATACACTACACCATACATACATAGACATATGACTATGGCAGGGATTAGAGTGTGAGCTCCTCTGATACATGCACTACACCATACATACATAGACATATGACTATGGCAGGGATTAGAGTGTGAGCTCCTCTGATACATACACTACACCATACATACATAGACATATGACTATGGTAGGATTAGAGTGTGAGCTCCTCTGATATATGCACTACACCATACATACATAGACATATGACTATGGCAGGATTAGAGTGTGAGCTCCTCTGATACATACACTACACCATACATACATAGACATATGACTATGGTAGGATTAGAGTGTGAGCTCCTCTGATATATACACTACACGATACATACATAGACATATGACTATGGTAAGGATTAGAGTGTGAGCTCCTCTGATACATGCACTACACCATACATACATAGACATATGACTATGGCAGGATTAGAGTGTGAGCTCCTCTGATACATACACTACACCATACATACATAGACATATGACTATGGTAAGGATTAGAGTGTGAGCTCCTCTGATACATACACTACACAATACATACATAGACATATGACTATGGCAGGGATTAGAGTGTGAGCTCCTCTGATATATGCACTACACCATACATACATAGACATATCACTATGGTAGGATTAGAGTGTGAGCTCCTCTGATACATACACTACACAATACATACATAGACATATCACTATGGTAAGGATTAGAGTGTGAGCTCCTCTGATACATACACTACACCATACATACATAGACATATCACTATGGTAGGATTAGAGTGTGAGCTCCTCTGATACATACACTACACCATACATACATAGACATATGACTATGGTAGGGATTAGAGTGTGAGCTCCTCTGATACATACACTACACCATACATACATAGACATGTGACTATGGTAGGATTAGAGTGTGAGCTCCTCTGATACATGCACTACACCATACATACATAGACATATGACTATGGTAGGATTAGAGTGTGAGCTCCTCTGATACATACACTACACCATACATACATAGACATATGACTATGGTAGGATTAGAGTGTGAGCTCCTCTGATACATACACTACACCATACATACATAGACATATGACTATGGTAGGGATTAGAGTGTGAGCTCCTCTGATACATGCACTACACCATACATACATAGACATATGACTATGGTAGGATTAGAGTGTGAGCTCCTCTGATACATACACTACACCATACATACATAGACATATGACTATGGTAGGGATTAGAGTGTGAGCTCCTCTGATACATGCACTACACCATACATACATAGACATGTGACTATGGTAGGATTAGAGTGTGAGCTCCTCTGATACATACACTACACCATACATACATAGACATATGACTATGGTAGGATTAGAGTGTGAGCTCCTCTGATACATACACTACACCATACATACATAGACATATGACTATGGTAGGGATTAGAGTGTGAGCTCCTCTGATACATGCACTACACCATACATACATAGACATGTGACTATGGTAGGATTAGAGTGTGAGCTCCTCTGATACATACACTACATGATACATACATAGACATATAACTATGGTAGGATTAGAGTGTGAGCTCCTCTGATACATACACTACACCATACATACATAGACATATGACTATGGTAGGATTAGAGTGTGAGCTCCTCTGATACATACACTACACCATACATACATAGACATATGACTATGGCAGGATTAGAGTGTGAGCTCCTCTGATACATACACTACATGATACATACATAGACATATAACTATGGTAGGATTAGAGTGTGAGCTCCTCTGATACATACACTACACCATACATACATAGACATATGACTATGGTAGGATTAGAGTGTGAGCTCCTCTGATACATACACTACACCATACATACATAGACATATAACTATGGCAGGATTAGAGTGTGAGCTCCTCTGATACATGCACTACATGATACATACATAGACATATAACTATGGTAGGATTAGAGTGTGAGCTCCTCTGATACATACACTACACCATACATACATAGACATATGACTATGGTAGGATTAGAGTGTGAGCTCCTCTGATACATACACTACACCATACATACATAGACATATGACTATGGTAGGATTAGAGTGTGAGCTCCTCTGATACATACACTACACCATACATACATAGACATATAACTATGGTAAGGATTAGAGTGTGAGCTCCTCTGATACATACACTACACCATACATACATAGACATATAACTATGGCAGGATTAGAGTGTGAGCTCCTCTGATACATACACTACACGATACATACATAGACATATAACTATGGCAGGATTAGAGTGTGAGCTCCTCTGATACATACACTACACCATACATACATAGACATATGACTATGGTAGGATTAGAGTGTGAGCTCCTCTGATACATACACTACACCATACATACATAGACATATGACTATGGCAGGATTAGAGTGTGAGCTCCTCTGAGGGACAGTTAAAGGAGAACTGTAGTGAGAGGTATATGGAGGCTGCCATGTTAGTTTTCTTTGTAAGCAATACCAGTTCCCTGGCTATCTGTCTGATCCTTTTTCGCTATACTTAAGCTAAAGACCCTGAACAAGCATGCTGCAGATAAGGGGTTTCTGACATTTTTGTCAAATCTGACGAGATTAATTGTTTCTGGTGTGATTTGGACACTACTGCAGCTAAATGGACCAGCAGGGCTGCCAGGCAACTTGTATTGCTTAGAAATAAATAAATATGGCAGCCTCCATTTAGCTCTTACTACAGTTGTCCTTTAAGTGACGAGACAATATACAGAAGATGTTGGGCACTATATATAGATACTAATAATAATAATCCGAGGAAAAAATGTACCATTAATGGGCTTATTAAGGCAGATATCAGCTTTTACCTAACTTTATCGGTTACCAAAAATGGATATCTTCACTTCATGAATTTTGTTTTCAAACGCCCTAATTGCTGGTTTGCTTCCGAGTGGTGATATGCGGCTGTCTATTGTCTGCTTGCAGCCACCTCTCCTAGTGAGAAGAAACACCAAAAACAAAAAAAGCAACAATAATTTGGAAAGTTTTTCCCCCTGACGAGCGTAGCAAGTCCTTCTTAGCAAGTACGGCATATATATATATATATATATACACATTAACTTGTCATCAGCACAGTCGGTACACTTTATCCTACAACGATTGTTTTACTACTATAATGTCCAAGTGGAATACACTGTATTTATACAACGGGATATTTAGTGGAGTATAAAACTGCTATTCAACATCTGTTTGCTTAATCCTCTTTTGAAGCTCGCTGTAGCATTGGTAATTTTTCTCAACCAAAATCATCTCGTATAACCATATGGGCTTACTTTTAATGACTGTATTAAATCTCTGCACAAATTCGTTTTCACTGCCAGGCCCTGGGCATCTCAGGACTGTGCCCACGCCAGTACAAATAATAGAAAGACATTTAAAGAGGTCGCCAAAACTAAAAAAAAGAAAAGAAAAAAAAAACACCACCTTTCCAGCGCAGTATTCCAAAAGAACATCGTACTGCAGATTCCAAATTCTTCTTGGCTATTTGTAGGTGGAAAATGTCTATTATAGGTAGTGAAGCTGACTGTGTTCCTGCAGCAATTCTTTTCCTGATTGCAGGCCATGAAATAATTGTTTCAGCATTGTAGGTCTCTGTTGATATTGTGATTGAATTGGAAATAAGGTGTGTCTGATTTAGAATGTGCATTGCAAAGCTGTGGAGTCTTTGTTAAAGCGGATCCGAGATGAAAAACTATTATAAGTAACTTGTCTATATATCTTATATAAAGTTTAGACAGTTTGCACAGCAAATCTAGCTGCAAACAGCTTCAATAGAATATGATTATTTCTTCATGTGATACAATGACAGCAGCCATGTTGTTTGTAAACATTACACAGAGGCAGGCTTGTCTGTATCTTCAGCACTCAGCCTGTGAAAAAACCTAATCCCCTCTCCCTCATCCCCTCTGCCTTTGAAATGTCTGGCTGGTAATGCCTCCCCCTCCTCCTGCCCAGACTGAGCTCCCATGAGCCCTTGCTACTGTCTGAAAATGCCAAGGCTCTCTGAAAAGCTGTGGGCGAGGCTTGTTTAGTTTATAGGGAATTAGAGTATTAAAACAAAAACAAAAAAGTATTTGGCTTGAGGAATGCCCTATAAACAATAGGAAAGAAACACAATTATGCAATGAGTAAAAGTTCAACTCACACCAATGGGGGGGCCAGATCTCGCAAAACTGTTGTGGCTGGGTTATTGACTTGCAGTGCTTAGACAGACCTAGCAGTTTCTCTAAGGGGCTGTGTGATATTTATATTCATGAAAAAAAAATCCCAAAATGAAAATTTGCATACAAGGCTATAGAAAAACTGCAAAAATCTGCAGGAAAACTCCATTAAATAGGAAGGAAGGGGGGGGGGGGGGGGGGATAGAATTTTCGTGCAGATTTTTGCCATTTTTCTATACAATTGAATGCAAATTTTCATTTTGGGATTTTTTTTTTACAGTATATGCAATTGCTTTAAATCAAAATGTATCTAATTAGCTTCAAAATTGCATGTATTTTTTGTCTTTTGTACAAAACACGATTTTTCTTTGTTCCCAACTTGCATTGACAGACAAGACTCAAAAGCAGCACTGATCATGGCTGCACAAGAACAGGCAAAATACACTCTAGGTCCATAGAAGCAGGAATCTACCACACAAGACGACATCCAATATGCTGGTTGTGCAAAGAGATCTCAGAGACAGTCCAGCACATTGTGGCAAGGTGTAAGATGTAGGCAGGAACAGCATATACTAAGCAAATGCAATAGTTGGCATCATGTACAGAAAAATCTATACAGTGTATGGGCTAGAATCTCCAGAGTCCAGATAGAAGATACAGATTGTCGTGGAGAATAAAAAGGCTACTTGCCTGTGGGTTTTTCAAAATCCAGACATGCAGATAGCTACTGGCTAATTAACCAAACCCCGTGACTGTAGACAAGGATCAAAAGACAGCAGGTACTGGCCAATTAACCAACCACCTTGATTGTAGACAAGAAGCAGAAGACAGCAGGTACTGGCCAATTAACCAAACACCATGATTGTAGACAAGAAGCAGAAGACAGCAGGTACTGGCCAATTAACCAACCACCTTGATTGTAGACAAGAAGCAGAAGACAGCAGGTACTGGCCAATAAACCAAACACCGTGACTGTAGACCAGGAGCAGAAGACAGCAGGTACTGGCCAATTAACCAACCACCTTGATTGTAGACAAGAAGCAGAAGACAGCAGGTACTGGCAAATAAACCAAACACCGTGACTGTAGACCAGGAGCAGAAGACAGTAAGTACTGGCAAATAAACCAAACACCGTAACTGTAGACAAGAAGCAGAAGACAGCAGGTACTGGCAAACAAACCAAACACCGTGACTGTAGACCAGGAGCAGAAGACAGCAGGTACTGGCAAATACACTAAACACCGTGACTGTAGACCAGGAGCAGAAGACAGCACTGGTAAAGATGTAGCAGTGCAAAGTGATGGCAACATCAGGGAGGAGTATTAGAAGCTATAGAAGTATCAGGACCTAAAAGAAGAACTAGAGAAGATGTAGAAGGTGAAGGCCAAAGTGGCTCCAGTAGTAGTAGGTGCACTCGGACCAGTGAGCTCAAAGCTGGAAGAGTGACTCCAACAGATCCCAAGAACAACAGCAGACATCTGTGGCCAGAAAAATGCAGAGCAGACCCCTCAGGCTCCCATATACGCTATAGCAGCATAGAGGGTGATAGAGCGACTGGGAACTCGGAGAATCACTCGCGTTCCCAGCCTGTCGGCGGCTGTCACCGAACCCGAAAGTGGCCGCCGGCGGGGACAGGAGGATCGGAGCGAGGCTGGGAGGGCACCATACAGCTTCAGGGGGCTGAGGGATGCCCCAGGTGAGTAAAAATAATTTTTTATTTTTGACTTAAGTATCCCTTTAACCACTTGCCGACCGCGCACTCATACCGCGCGTCGGCAAAGTGGCAGCTGCAGGACCAGCGACGCAGTTCTGCGTCGCCGGCTGCAGGCTAATTAATCAGGAAGCAGACGCTCGCGGTGCGGCTGCTTCCTGTCAATTCACGGTGGGGGGCTTTGTGAATATCCTGCGGGCCGCCGATCGCGGCTCGCTGGCTAAATGTAAACACAAGCGGAAATAATCCGCTTTGTTTACATTTGTACAATGCTGCTAACAGTAGCAGCGTTGTAGTAGATCAGCGATCCCCGGCCAATCAGCGGCCGGGGATCGCTGTCACATGACAGGCAGGAGCCTGTTAGAGGCTGCACAGGACAGATCCGTTCCTGTGCAGCCTCTCCGGGGAAGAGAGGGAGGGGGGGAATGTCGCCGCGGAGGGGGGCTTTGAGGTGCCCCCCCCCCCCCCCCCGCAACACCCAGGCAGGCAGGAACGATCAGACCCCCCCTGCACATCATCCCCATAGGGGGGAAAAAAGGGGGGTGATCTGATCTCTCTGCGTGCACGCTGATCTGTGCTGGGGGCTGCAGAGCCCACCCAGCACAGATCACAGAATACTGCGCTGGTCCTTAAGGGGGGGTAAAGCGTGGGTCCTCAAGTGGTTAAAGAAGAACTCTATCCCAGGATTGAACTTCATCCAAATCAGTAGTCAATACTCAATACCCCCTTTCCCAAGAGAAAGCTTTACCTTTTCTTGAATAGACCATCGGGGGGGGGTGTGTGGCCGATACTGTGGCAAAACCCCTCCCACAGTGTGATAGGGAGGTCTTAGGTGGTCATAGGTAGTCTTGTGACCCTTTTGGTATGCCTAGTTAGTTCTGTTTCCTGTTCTCCAGTTTGGTCATCATCAGTCACAAGGTGACATTTTCATGTGTATCGAATATGAAAAATGAGAAGTATAAGTATTTTCCAAAAAGTGAGAAGGATTTTTGGCTCTATCAAGAAGAAGTTTAGATACACTTGGGTGGGTTAGTGGTGTGTTCAACCTTTGGTCTTTAGTTTGGGAGTGTTGACAAGTATGCATAAAGCAAATGGAAGCTTATTGTACTCCTCATTTTTTTTAAACTTTTTTTTTAATTTTGGACTCACAGAAAACATTAGAAGCAATCTCAGTAGCTGAGAGGTCCTTGCTCTCCTCATCATTATCCGTGCAGACTGTGGCAGGCAGTCAGTTCAGTTTAGTGTCTCCATGAGTCAGCTGTGCCAAGCGAAAGCAACATTTTACCCAAACCTTCCTTGCGGGCTTCTTGTTTTGGCATTTAGGAATTGTTACACTTTATTCTGGTTGTTTTCTGCCTTCTGAGTAAAAACTTATTGGACTGGATTTGTTCGGTCACATGTTCTGTTGCGTCGGCGCTGTTTCTTGCGCAAGCTTTTGAAAGATTTTTAGATCCATCATGGCCTCTGCAATGAAATAATTGGGTTCGTTTTTGTTAGACAATAGTTATTTGAATCATCTGTCTTTAATGCTTGAGTTCAGAGAACACAATACAGAACTAAAGTTAGCTGCAGCAAAAGAAGCTCTTTCTATTGTAGATTTGGATAGTGTAGACAAGGGTCAAAAGCTCTTTTGGAATTGTATCTCCAATACGCCCTGCAGGGGGTCATTTCGTCAAAATCCATGTTTAGCTGTTATCCGGACCAATAATACAAGTGTGATTTTCACCTTGCTGGTATAGATACATTTAAAGGATACCCGAGGTGACCTATGACATGAGATAGACATGGGTATGTACAGTGCCTAGCACACTAATAACTATGCTGTGTTCCTTTTTTTTCCTTTCTCTGCCTGAAAGAGTTAAATATCAGGTATGTAAGTGGCTGACTCGGTCCTGACTCAGACAGGAAGTGACTACAGTGTGACCCTCACTGATAAGAATGTCCCCTTTTTATCTCTTTCATGCTTCCAGGAGCCTGTCTGAGTCAGGACAGGAAGTGACTACAGTGTGACCCTCACTGATAAGAAATTCAAACTATAAAACACTTTACTAGCAGAAAATGGCTCCTGAAAGCAAGAAAGAGATAAAAAGGGTAATTTCTTATCAGTGAGGGTCACTCTGTAGTCACTTCCTGTCTGAGTCAGGACTGAGTCAGCCACTTACATACCTGATAGTTAACTCTTTCAGGCAGAGAAAGTAAAAAAGGAACACAGCCTAGTTATTTGTGTGCTAGGCACTGTACATACACATGTCTATCTCATCATGTCACATATCACTCCGGGTATCCTTTACCCACTTCAGCCTAACTGGCCGAAAATTTTCGTCCAGTTAGGCTGCGCGCACTCCCGCGGGTCGCGCGCTCCCGCGGGCAAGCCCGAGTGCGTGCTCCCGCTGGGGGCCGTTAGCCCAGCGATCAATGAAAGGGATTATAAATCCCTTTCACTGATCGGACCCCCCGGGAGAAAAGCCGACAGCGTCTCTTGAGACGGTGCGGCTTTTCTGAGATCAAAAAGTTCCCCATCTTCATACTTTTTGACTGTGGCCATCTTGTGGCCAAATAGCAAACTACACCAAAAAACACTTTACATTGAATAAATACATTTTGAAACATTTAAAATCCCCTGTTTACCTCCCACACCAAAGATTACCCACATACAAGTTTAAATAAAAAATAAAATAAAAAATTACAATAATAAAAAAAAAACATAAATAATTACCTAAGGGTCTAAACTTTATCAATAGGATTTATTAAATTATGGGCTTTTAAATAGTGATGGACGCAAATTGAAAAAATGCACCTTTATTTCCAAATTAAATATTGGCGCCATACATTGTGAATGATAGGGACATAATTTAAATGGTGTAATAAGCGGGAGAAATTGGTAAATAAACTATATAGGTTTTAATTATGGTAGCATGTATTAATTTCAAACTATAATGGCCAAAAGCTGAGCATTAATGATTTAATGATTCAATTTCTTTCTTAATATTCCTGTTTAAAATTAGTTTAGAATAAATTAATTCTCAGCAAAATGTATCACCCACAGAAAGCGTAATTGGTGGCGGAAAAAACAAGGTATAGATCAATTCATTGTGATGAGTAGTGATAAAGTTATTGGCAAATGAATGGGAGGTGAAAGTTGCTCAGATGTAAAAAAAAATCTCAACCCTGTGGGCTGAAGTGGTTAATAGACACTGCCATTAATAAAAGCAGAGCTAACCTCAGAACTCTGCTCTAAAAGATAAGCAACAGCATTAAAACATTTCTTTGTTACAGCTGATACAAATCCTGCAATAAATCTGCAGTGTGTTTACTTCCTGCTTTCATGAAAGTAGACATTAACATCCCGTTTTTACCAATTAGCTTCTCTGCTGAGACAGCCATTATACTGAATGGGATCGCAGGCTGAATCGCTCCGAAATTCAGCAGACCATACGTAGCGATTCAGCGGTGAATCGCCACACGTGCATGGAAACGACAGACTTCTGTCTCTGCGATCGCATTTCCATAAGCGCACCTGAAAGCGCTCTATATGGAAACGAGCCCTAAGTTGACATGCAGAATATTTCTGCAAAGCAACTGAGCACTGTGAACCTAGCTAGCCCCTAAGCAGTAGTGTTGAGGCGAAATTTTCGTAAATTCTGCGTTTCCTTAATTACGGACACAAATTTTGCCGCTACAACGCAAATTCGTAATTGCCATACAAACCGTAATTCGGTATTCCGTAAGCGAAATTTCGGTTTCGTAATTTCAAATTTTGGCGGAAATTCGTGTTTAATCCGAAATTTCGTAATTTCATGTTTTGTATAGAAACAGTTATTTTAGTTACGAAAATGGACGTAATTTAGTTTCTAATAGTAATTATGCACATTTAGGTAATGACTGAACTTAGGAAAGTCACTCATTTATTGCAATTACTGATTGCAATTACTGCTAATGCAAAGGCCCCTGCATGTGCTGTCACTTTAAATGTATCAGGAGGCTCTATCTGCAGCCACTTCTAAGACAGGTGCTCTTTGCCATGGTGCACTTAGCAGTCATGCATGCTGAGACACTTGGTTTTAGGCCTTGCAATATCTGGTAATGCAAAGGCCCCTGCATGTGCTGTCGCTTTAAATGTATCAGAAGGCTCTATCTGCAGCCACTTCTAAGACAGGTGCTCTTTGTAAAAGTATAAAGGTGCACTTAGCAGTCATGCATTCCGAGCCACTTGGTTTTGGGCCTTGCAATATCTGATAATGCAAAGGTACCTGCAAGTGCTGTCACTTTAAATGTATCAGGAGGCTCTGGACTGGAACCCAATTTCGAAAATGTATGAATTTCCGAAATTCTGATTTGTTTGTGTTACATAAACGATCATAATTATGAAAAAGATCGTAATTACAAAATACCCCATGAACACGAAATTTCAATTACGGCCATAATCGTAATTTTGCGAATTACGGGAAATTTTGCGTAATCGTAATTAGGTCATTACGCTCATCACTACTAAACAGTTTATAAACGGATATTGTAAAAAAAAACGAAAAAAAAAAACCCAATTTTATTCATGACGTTATTTTTACTACAGGTCCTCTTTAAAGGCACAGCATTGTCATCCTGCTATTGATATTGCAGGAAACCTATCCCTATAGGAGACACGTGAGCAACACCCAGAAGGATTTGCTGAACTTATTTTAGTGAATCAATAAACAGTGTTAGTGGGAGCCGGAAACACTGGAGTGTTGTAAAGCTGATCCTGTCCTGATTCCCTTTCATGAGGGCATTTTTCTCATTGCTGAGTCTGTAACTCTGCTGGCGTTCCTGCCAACAAGCCATTCCCTCCCCTCCCCCTTTACCATGGGGCTTTTATGGCTTCATAGCTTATCTAAAGGCTATTAAAAGGAAAATAGGCTAGCATTGACTGGTTCACATCTACCATACGGTACAGTATAGAAGTACCCTGTTTTCCTGAAATTAAAGTGAACCTCCAGACTAAAAATCGACTCAGCAGCACTGAAAAGGTGGGGTGTTCCTTTAACAGTTTCACAGCATCAGAGCTTTGTTTTTCTTACCCAAGCCTTACTTTTAGCTGCACAGAAGAAAACTGCCCGGGCATTTTTTCCCTGATGCTGTGCAAAGCATGATGGGATTTCTGATGTTGTTGTTCTCCTTCTGCTGTTTTGGTGCAAAATTTTTAAATTTAATTTTGAATTTGAGATTTGAAGCCTAGCGTGCTCAGCTGGGTGGGGTGATCAGGACACAGGACAGTTGGAACTGTGTCTCATGCTCCCTGTCACCTCCTTTCAATCAAAAGATGGCTGCGCCCATAAAAAAAGATGGCTTCCCCCATGAAATTAAACATGTGCCTGTTCTTTTAAAACAGGGTGGGCAAGACATTATATTACCGATCTATTTTAATTAACATAACTAATGTAACTTAATGACAGTATGTTTGTTTAGGCTAGAATTATAAGACACTAGCTGACCCGCGGCGTAGCATACGACAAGCTGGAGGGGGGAGCGGGCAGGAAGGGGGTATTAGGCACAGCGGCGGGGAGGGGGGTCGGACCCCCCCCCTCCCTCACTTCCTGCAATGCCACCCACTGTATTGTAAGTGGACGGCATTGCAGAAAGTGACGACAGTGGAACGCACGCTGGAAGAGGTGAGTCATCCCTGCCCACTGCCTCTTACTAATAGCGGCGGCTGCTGCTGCTCAACTTAAACTAGAGGGGGAGCGCAGATGGGGGACCCAATACTGCTGTGCCCAATACCCCCTTCCTGCCCACTCCCCCCTCTAGCATGGCGGCAGGTGTGGCCTCAGGATTCTGGCCTTTTCTTGTTTTTCTTCTCTTTTCCCTACCAATTCACCTTGTCCCCGCCCCCCTGAAGGTGTGCAGTGTGGTCCGGTCTATAATCCACCACTACCGTCTCTTTCTAAACAGTTTTTAACGTATTTTACATTAGAGATTTGTTTTCCAAATACAAACAAAAGAGAACTCGGGAAATGAGAAAGTAGAATTTTTTCCTCCTAAAACTTGCTTAGCTTATGTACAGTATATATATCGCTGACCATCAGATTTACAGTGCTATATTTTTTTAATCTAACTCAGACAACCCCTTTATGTTTTTTTGGGGAGCATTTTATATCTTAAATACACTTATGAATTAATTTATAGTAATTTGGACTTTAAATTTGGCTAAAAAAAACCATAATATAAAAATGCCAAAAATTCAAAAACATTATAAATGTGAAGACAATTTTGCATTGCATCATGACGTCTAGGAGTTTTTTTTTTTTTTTTTTTTTGATTTGCCATTGCAAAACAATGGCAAATCGAGTTGAATCAAATCAAATCCTGATCTGACATGTCAGATTTAATCGGATCGTAAATAGAATCGTAATTGAATCGTACAAAGAATCGTATCGTGTAGATGGGGCTTAAGACCTGTGTCATTTATAAATGAATATTGTAAAAAAAGAACCCAAACTATTTTATGACATTGTTATTTTCCCTCTAGTTCCTCTGTAACAGATCTCTGGCAATATCAGGACTTGTTTTAATCATTTGTATCAGCACAAAGCTCTGAGTGTAAAACATCAGCGGTAAGATCATTAAGCAGCAGCCCCAGATATTGGCTGAAGTGATAGTCCGGACCCCCGACGCTTGTAATGTCCTCCTGGCCTCCTCATTACTGCTGTTTTCATTATAAAAGCTGTGAATACACTTCCATATTACACAACACTTACCTCATGTAGGGGGCTGGTAGACGGAATGAAATACCCCCCCAATATGTGATAATACCTCATAAACGCAGTGCTCCCCCCCCCCCGCCGGCGAATAATCAGGGGTCTCCGCACCCTGACCCCCGTCCAGCAAGGTTTATTATACCGGTTACAGGGCCAGACATATGAAACACTTTAATACCTGTTGGGCCATTTTGGCGAAGCGGAGGAAATTGGTATTTGTGGACTCTAGTGGGGGGCTGATCCCCCCTGCCTTCAGCTGCCTATTTCCTGCCAATAATATTCCTTCATGCAGTCACAAAGCCCAATTTCTGTGTGAGTGACATGGGTGATTGCGAGGGGGGGATTATCCTGGAAGAGGTGAGGAGTGAGGGGGTCCCAGGAACAAAGCAGCCGTGCGCTTAATAACTGCTAACGCTCCTCTGTAGCTAGAATATACCTGAATGCCTGGTGTGAGCACACAACTCTGCAAGAGCGGCCGTATAACGCCAGACATGGGTGCGCAGCACTCGCCTATGGGAGGCACTGAAGGACACAACTCTGCAAGAGCGGCCGTATAACGCCAGACATGGGTGCGCAGCACTCGCCTATGGGAGGCACTGAAGGACACAACTCTGCAAGAGCGGCCGTATAACGCCAGACATGGGTGCGCAGCACTCGCCTATGGGAGGCACTGAAGGACACAACTCTGCAAGAGCGGCCGTATAACGCCAGACATGGGTGCGCAGCACTCACCTATGGGAGTCACTGAAGGTACATTGTCATCTGTACTGTATATGTGTTGTGTAGGATGGAAGGTCTTTATTGCATAGTGTGTGTGTGTGTGTGTGTGTGTGTGTGTGTGTGTGTGTATCATTGCATTGTATAATGTGTGTGTGTGTGTGTATTATTGCATTGTATAATGTGTGTGTGTGTGTATTATTGCATTGTATAGTGTGTGTGTGTGTATTATTGCATTGTATAATGTGTGTGTGTGTGTATTATTGCATTGTATAGTGTGTGTGTGTGTATTATTGCATTGTATAGTGTGTGTGTGTGTGTATTATTGCATTGTATAGTGTGTGTGTGTGTGTGTGTATCATTGCATTGTATAGTGTGTGTGTATTATTGCATTGTATAATGTGTGTGTGTGTATTATTGCATTGTATAGTGTGTGTGTGTGTGTATTATTGTATAGTGTGTGTGTGTGTGTGTGTGTGTGTGTGTGTGTGTGTATTATTGCATTGTATAGTGTGTGTGTGTGTGTATTATTGCATTGTATAGTGTGTGTGTGTGTGTGTGTGTGTGTGTGTGTGTGTGTGTGTGTGTGTGTGTGTGTGTGTGTGTGTGTATATTATTGCATTGTATAGTGTGTGTGTGTGTGTGTATTATTGCATTGTATAGTATGTGTGTGTAGTATTGCATTGTATTGTGTGTGTGTGTGTATTATTGCATTGTATAGCGTGTGTGTGTGTGTGTGTGTGTGTGTGCGCGTGTGTGTGTGTGTGTGTGTGTATTATTGCATTGTATAATGTGTGTGTGTGTATTATTGCATTGTATAGTGTGTGTCTGTGTGTGATTGTGTGTGTGTATTATTGTATAGTGTGTGTGTGTGTGTGTGTGTGTGTGTGTGTATGTGTGTGTGTGTGTGTGTATTATTGCATTGTATAGTGTGTGTCTGTGTGTGATTGTGTGTGTGTATTATTGTATAGTGTGTGTGTGTGTGTGTGTGTGTGTGTGTGTGTGTGTGTGTGTGTGTGTGTGTGTATCATTGCATTGTATAGTGTGTGTCTGTGTGTGATTGTGTGTGTGTATTATTGCATTGTATAGCGTGTGTGTGTGTGTGTGTGTGTGTGTGCGCGTGTGTGTGTGTGTGTGTGTGTATTATTGCATTGTATAATGTGTGTGTGTGTATTATTGCATTGTATAGTGTGTGTCTGTGTGTGATTGTGTGTGTGTATTATTGTATAGTGTGTGTGTGTGTGTGTATGTGTGTGTGTGTGTGTGTATTATTGCATTGTATAGTGTGTGTCTGTGTGTGATTGTGTGTGTGTATTATTGTATAGTGTGTGTGTGTGTGTGTGTGTGTGTGTGTGTGTGTGTGTGTGTGTGTGTGTGTGTGTGTGTATTATTGCATTGTATAGTGTGTGTGTGTGTGTGTGTGTATAGGCAAAAGTTAGCACCAGCAATGTGAGTCAGTCTGTACATCCAAACCCTAAGACCCCCCCTGGTGATGCTTAATCCTAATGCTGGGGATACATGGTACGTTTCTGTACCGTGTATCGACCAGCTGATCCGGCCAGCTGATAATATTCAGCTGGCCCGATCATGCCGCTCGACCCACGCCAGCTCGATTCCCGCCGGCGGACAATGGCAAGGAATCCAGCGCTGATAAGGAAGCGCCGGCGGGGACGAGCGGTAATCGATCCGCGCGCACGCGGGTACGCGGCTGGGGTCGATCTGGCGGCTAATCGGCCGCCGGATCAACCCGTGTATCCCCAGCATTAGACCCTCCTGGTGGTGCCTAACCCTAAGACCCCCCTGGTAGTGCCTAACCCAACACCCCCCTGGTGGTGCCTAACCCTAAGACCCCCCTGGTAGTGCCTAACCAAACACCCCCCTGGTGGTGCCTAACCCTAAATCCCCCCTGGTGGTGCCTAACCCTAAATCCCCCCTGGTGGTGCCTAACCTTAAGACCCCCCCCCCCCCCTGGTGGTGCCTAACCCTAACACCCTCCTGGTGGTGCCTAACCCTAAGACCCCCCTGGTAGTGCCTAACCCTAACACCCCCCTGGTGGGGCCTAACCCTCAATCCCCCCCTGGTGGTGCCTAACCCTAAGATTCTTCCTGGTGGTGCCTAACCCTAACACCCCCCTTAGTGATCACTTATTGTGTGGATAATAATGTTTTACATATATTGAATGTAAAAAATATATCACGATTTTCTTACTGATCGCTTTATGTTTTACAAACAGTAAGTGATAACATTTTAAATAACGGTTTAGTTAAATACGATAGATATGTTTAGTATATTTGTAAACGTGATTTGTCACGGGTGCATTTTGTAAACTTAAATAATCACAAGCGCAGTTTGAAAAAGTCCATCTCTGGGCGCCCTTTTTTCCTGTTTGGCGCCCGTCAAACAATATTTAATTTGGGAGTGGATGGCGGCGCCCTTTTTCTCCACTTGCCTCATGCGCCCACATTTCCTGCTTCCTTAAGGAATACCCAAGTGAAAGTTTGCGAACCTAACGCTCACGGCAGACTCCATTGACATTAATGGCTGGCAAACGTCTAAAACCTTCAGGGCATCTCTGCAGCCACAATTTCTTTTAAAAAAAGGTATACAAAGTGATGTAATTTATCATTGAATAGGTGATGTCTCAAACCACACACTAACTACAGGTCGTCCCCATTTAACAAACAAGATGGGGACTTTAGGTTCATTCTCAACCTGAATCCGTTCTTAAAGAGACTCTGTAACAACATTTTGAGCCTTATTTCTTCTATCCTATAAGTTCCTATACCTGTTCTAATGTGGTCTGGCATACTGCAGCCTTTTCTAGCCGCGCTGTCTCTGTAATATAGCGAATCTTCTTTCCTTTGTCAGCCCAGGCAGGAATGTGCTGTGATAGGGAGAAGTAATGCACACCTCCCCGATGCCCCCTGCAGGCTCTGTGTGTGCGCTGTGTGTATGAGTCACAGCCAGCGTCTCTGCTCACAGCCAGCCTGTCTGTGACCTTGTGAACAGCTGTGAGTGCAGAAAGATGAGTTCAAAGCCCAGACAAGCAGCCAAGGCAGAAATATTACAGCAGAGAAGTCACGTTTGAGAGGAGCCTCTGCAAACAGGTACCTGCTCTGATGATGCATTTCCTGTTTGGGGGCCATCTTCATTGTTTACAAAAACAATGAATAAAATAGTGATTTTATCACCAAGAAAGCAGCAGGGGGCGGTGAAAATGTCACAGAGGGGGCTAGGAGAAGACTACAAACAGGCTGGTACTTTTATTTATGTAAGATTTTCACAGTACAGATTCTCTTTAAGTCGGAACGCTGCACCATCTCTGTTCCCTGTACCTCCTCTGTGCCTCCAGCGCCCCCCTCTGTGTCACCCCTGCTCCCTGTACCTGCTTATAATTTAAAAGCCATTTTTTGTTGAATTTTTTTAAAATCTATTTTCTAAAAATCTAGAAGTCCAATTTGAAGCAGATCATTGTGTATATACTTCTCCCACCCCCAACTGATTATTCTGTATGTACTGCCCCTCCTCAGCAGATTATTCTGTATATATTGCCCCCTTCACCCACAGAATATTCTGTAAATAAGGTCCCCCCCCAGCAGATGATTCTGTATATTCTGTCCCCCCTTAGCATATGATTCTGTATATACTGCCACCCCAGCTGATTATTCTGTACACACTGCTCCCCCCCCCAGCATATTATTCTGTATATACTGCCCCCCCCCAGCAGATTATTCTGTATACACTGCCCCCCCCCAGCAGATGATTATGTATATTCTGCCCCCCCCCCTCCCCTTAGCAGATTATTCTGTATATACTGTCCCTGCCACAAGTATTCTGTATATACCCTCCCCCCTGTCTATATATACTGCACTCCCAGCAGATTACTCTGTATATATTGCCCCCCCCCCCCAGCATATTATTCTGTATATTATGTCCCCCCTCAGCCGATTATTCTGTATATACTACCCCCTCCCTAGTGATTATTCTGTATATACTGTATACATGGGCAGCACGGTGGCATAGTGGTTAGTGCTCTCGCCTAGCAGCGCTGGGTGCACCGTTCGAATCCTATCTGCATGGAGTTTGTATGTTCTCCCCATGTCTGCGTGGGTTTCCTCCCGGCACTCCGGTTTCTTCCCACATCCCAAAAAACATACAGATAAGTTACTTGGCTTCTCCCCAAAATTAGCCCTAGGCTATGATACATACACTACATGATACATAGACATAGACATAGGACTATGGTAGGGACTAGATTGTGAGCTCTTCAGAGGGACAGTTATGTGACCAGACAATATGCTCTGTACATCACTGCATAATATGTATGTATATATAAATACTTAAATAAATAAATATACTGTCTTCCTGATCTGTACAGTTATGACCATATTTTAAGCAAGGCCATGGCCCACAAGGGCCATGGCCTAGGGCGCCAGGAAAGCAAGGGGCGGGCTGTGGGCAGCAGGGTGGCAGTAGCAGTTAGCATGCCAAACATTCGTCCTGCTACTTAGAGTTTGCACATAGTGGCAGGAGGTTACTAACAGCCGGATCTGGCACTTGGCAGATGAAGGGGCAGCGAACCGGCACTTACAGTGATTTCTAAACTGCCTGTCACTCACAGAATGTGTCGCTCGCCAAGGATCTTACAATCTAATCCCTGCCATCCTGTCTCTAACTGTCCTGTCACTGTGATCGAAGGCAAAGTTCAAATGGTAGAACGCCCTCTACTGTTTGAACTTCTGCTTGTCACAGAACGGGACAGGAAGTGAAGAGGAGAAGGAGAATAAGGCCAGCCCTGAGAAAGGGACATGACGGACCTGGGGACTCACGCCGGCGTAGAGGTGATAGTATTGCTGCGCCGGTCGTCGCCGAATCGAACACCTGCCTGGACAGATCGACCGGGGACTTGCCCCGGCGGATAGGTAATATCATTGCTGCTGGCCG
Organism: Hyperolius riggenbachi; assembly: GCF_040937935.1. NCBI lineage: Eukaryota > Metazoa > Chordata > Amphibia > Anura > Hyperoliidae > Hyperolius > Hyperolius riggenbachi. Next base: position 9,919,161 of record NC_090655.1, on the reverse strand, counting down.
GGGGAGAAGAAAGGCGGAAGGCCTGGGAGCGGCAAAGCAGCGGCAGCTCCACAGGTTGTGAATCGGTTTCATGCTGAAAACTGTGTGCAGTATAGGCAGCCATTAGATCCCTTTCTGATCAGAGAGGGATCTATCTGTTGGTCGATCTGGTGGCAATTGACCAGTGTATGGCAGCCTTATCTGTCCTCAAAGGAGCCTCCAATCTAATCCCAGCCGTGTTGGGGGGGGGGGGGGGGGGGTTGTGGTGCTATCGTTCCAGGGGCAGCAGGTGATAGTGGATCTTGGGTGGTAAAAAGCACAAATTCGGCCCTGACTACGGTGTCAGATCACTACATATCTCAGCACTGCTTCTCCATACCGCTCCACAATACAGAGACAATCCCTAGCTCTGCTTATCGTGTGTTGTATACTGGATTAAGCTTAGCATACATGCTAGATAATTATCATTTGGAATGTTTCATGAATCACATACCATCGTATCGGACAACAATCGTTAAAAAAATACAGCCAAACGCGTTAGACAACAGTGACGAGCAACATATATCAGGTATTAGGCCGATCCAACTGGCAAATCCATTCAGACTATATTATGGTCCTCGCCCGAGTGTTTGCTGTCTGTTGTGTTTTATCACATGTAGCAGTATTGGTGACGTCTCATACTGCACAACGATTGTATGTGTCGGTACTTGTGTTGCTGGATGTCCTGATTGTACAATGTAATTGTCTCATGTATCTATACTCCCCATTACTGTCAGGTTAGCACTATGTACAGCGCTACCGAAGGCGTTGGTGCTATATAACTAAATTAAAAAGTATTATTAATATTATAACTAATAATATAAGCGTGATTCCATGTGTACCTCATTATTATTATTATAATCATTAATATCTATATTATAAATACCATCTATACATGCATTTATTTCAATGTGTAATCACTGGTAGTAATACAAATAATAACCATTATTAATTATTATTAATCAATGTGTCGCACTGGTATTATTTTATATATGCATTTATTGCCATGTATGCCTCCTTATGTTCTATATTATTATTATGTACGGATGGATCTCTATGTGTGCCTTTCTTTTGTGCTATTATTGTTAATATTATTCTTCTTATTATTATGAATAATAGTAATACTATTCAATACGCCAGTAGATTAAGCTTTGGATCATTCTGACTTGTATGCAGATTTTAAGCAGCCTAAGGTCCCATTCACATTTAAGCGTGAATCCCGCGATTCCTGCTAAGCGCAAAACGCTATAGTTTTTAAAAACGCCTATGCTGTTGTAGCCTATGGCAGTGTTCTCACTGCCACGATCGCGAGCGTTTTGCGATTATCGCTAATCGCAAATGCATTACCTGCAACAGATTTCAGGTGATTCTGGAGCGATTGCCATTAGCATACATAGAACCGCTAATCGCGATCGCTCCAAAAACGGGAATTTGTCCAGTGATTTTATTTTCCGCATTAAATCGTGGAAAAATCACCCACGGAAAACGCTTATCGTCGCTAGCGTTTATAGGTGTGAATGGGCCCTAAAAAGCTACAGGAAGTTTATCTCACTGTCCGAGGTCCAGGCTGCCAGTTTCCATGTTGGGATGTATGTGCATCTCCCTGACCACCTCTGTAGGCATGTGACAGCACTGGTTGCCTGCTGTGACAGGAGATAGCAGTAGGGGGCGCTGTTGGGCTTCTTTTAGCACCTCAGTGTCAGCCTGGCTCTGGCAGCTCAGTAGCAGTTTAGTTGCCACTTATGTTCAGGGATTGTTACATTTTCATCACTGCTCTGAGCCACACTCAGCACTATAACAGCCATGTAACGACACTGCACAATCCCCCCACAGAGCCAGCCTGTAACCATCAGTATTCTGGCCTGTGCTGCGGGAGAAGCCTGCCGTAATCATGGGTGCTATTCATATCTGCCTGCCCCCCCCCCCCCATGTCACATAGGAGCCCAGGGGCGTAGCAATAGGGGGTGCAGAGGTTGCGACCGCATCAGGGCCCTTGGGCCAGAGGGGCCCCAAAGGGCCCTCCCTCAACTACAGTATTAGCTCTCTATTGGTCCTGTGCTCATAATAATCACTTCTATAGATAGCTTTGAATAGTTGTAATCATTACAAGCTGTTCCCCATCCCCTTCTTCCTCCTCTGACACTGTAGTTACCATTGGCAGGTTTTGGTGCGCTGTATCAATTGTTATGTATAGAGTGCTTGGAGGGGCCCCATTGTAAGACTTGCATCGGGGCCCACAGCTCCTTAGCTACGCCACTATAGGAGCCAGTACCACTCACCCGGCCCCACTCCCCATGTCACACGGGAGCCAGTAACCCCTGCCTGGCCCAAATAAGACATAAGGTGGTCATGTTGCATCAGCAAGGTCTCTCCCAGACAAAGGTGTCCAAGCAGACTGTGATTTGAAGATGTGCTGTTCAAGCTCTTCTGAAGCAGCACAGAGAAACAGTCAACATTGAGGATCGCAGACGCAGTGGTCAGCCAAGGAAACTTAGTGCAGCAGATGAAAAACACATCAGGGTTATTACCCTTCGATATCGGAAGATGTCCAGCAGCAGGGACGGATCTAGGGGGAAGGGGGGGGGGGGGGGGGGGGATGGGAGGCAGGCGGGTCTCTTGCCCTAGGCGCAGTTTCTTAAAAAGGCGGCAAAATTTGGATGGGGAATTGCAGTTTAGGCACTAAAACCTGACCTTGCCCCAGGCGCAACTTGGTCTAGATCCGTCCCGGTCCAGCAGTGCCATCAGCTCAGAAATGTCAGAAACCAGTGGCACCCAGATACACCCATCTACTGTGTGGAGAAATCTGGCCAGAAGTGGTCTTCATGGAAGAGTTGCAGCCAAAAAGCCATAGCTCCGACGTGGAAACCAAGCCAAGCGACTCAAGTATGCACGAAAACACAGGAACTGGGGAGCAGAAAAATGGCAGCAGGTGCTCTAGACTGAAATATTTGGCTGTAGCAGAAGGCAGTTTGTGTGTTGAAGGGCTGGAGGGCGGTACGATAGTGATAAGTGGCTGCAGGCAACAGTGAAGCATGGTGGAGGTTCCTCCAACGTTTGGGGCGGCATTTCTGCAAATAGAGTTGTAGATTTGGTCAGAATCAATGGTGTTCTCAATGCTGAGAAATACAATTAGATTTCTATCCATCATGCAATATCATCAGGGAGGCGTACCTATGAATACGCCTCCGGGAGACTTGGGCGCAGGATACAGCCGATATACGGCTTACCCTGCTCCTGCACAAGTCCCAGCTGCGTTAAAGGGGCACTATGGTGAAAAATTGTAAAATGTAAAATATGTGCAAACATAGACAAATAAGAAGTACATTTTTTCCAGAGTAAAATGAGCCATAAATGACTTTTCTCCTATGTTGCTGTCACTTACAGTAGGCAGTAGAAATCTGACAGAAGCAACAGGATTTGGACTACTCCATCTCTTCATGGGGGATTTTCAGCAAGGCTTTTATTCTTTATAAAGATATTCCCTGAAAAGGATTCATACAATGATGCTGGCCAGCTTCCCTGCTTGCTGCACAGTTTTTTGGCAGTTGAACAGAGCAACTGCCATTCACTAAGTGCTTTTGAAAATAAATAAATCCCTGAGAATCCCCCATGAAGAGATGGACTAGTCCAAAACCTGTCGCTTCAGTCACATTTGTACTACCTACTGTAAGTGACAGCAACATAGGAGAAAAGTAATTTATGGTTCATTTTACTCTGGAAAGAACGCACATCTTATTTGTATATGTTTGCATGTATTTTACATTTTACAATTTTTCACCATAGTGCCCCTTTCATTATTATTCCCCCACCAGGTGAACATGGATGGTGGGGAAGGTTGTTATTTGGCTTCCAGCTATTGCTGGCGGCTGAATTACAGGGTTTTAAAAGTAACTCCAGCTCTGTCTTCTGACGGCGCAGAGGATACTCGCTGTGCGCCGCTATATCCTATTACAGCTTATGGTGGTGCCAGCTGCGCCCAAATCTCCTGCGCTCTTTTAACAGCGCTCATCAGAGAGGGGTAGGATTGGCCCCATATTTATTCTACAGCAGGACAACAACCCCAAATATACAGCCACAGTCATTCAAGGCCTGGAACCCACTAGCAGCCTTTTCTGAGCGCTTTGTGATATGAACAGCTCTGGCTAATGTAATGCTACGGGTGTGATGCCACCTGAGCAATGTGATTTGATAAACCTTCCCCATAGCATTGCATTAGCAAGAGCTTTTTCACATCACTATCCCTTAGAAAAGGCAGCTAGTGGGTTTGAGCCCTTAGAACAGGGGTGTCAAACTCAAATACAAAGTGGGCCAAAACTGAACACTGGAATCTAATCCTGGGCCAACCTAAATGTCTACTTATACAGTTCCCTGGTGTCTAGAGGTCCTCCTCCCTCCCCTATACAGTTCCCTGGTGTCTAGTGGCCTCCCTCCTCTATACAGTTCCCTGGTGTCTAGTGGTCCTCCCTCCCCTATACAGTTCCCTTGTGTCTAATGCTCCCCCCCCCTCCCTATACAGTTCCCTGGTGTCTAGAGGCCCTCCTCCCCTATACAGTTCCCTGGTGTCTAATGGCACCTCTCCAACTCCTATACAGTTCTCTGGTGTCTAGTGGTGTTCTCTCCCCTATACAGTTCCCTGGTGTCTAGAGGCCTCCACCCCCACCACTATACAGTTCCCTGGTGTCTAGAGACCCCCACCCTCCCCTATACAGTTCCCTGGTGTCTAGAGGCCCTCCTCCCTCCCCTATACAGTTCCCTGGTGTCTAGAGACCCTCCTCCCTCCCCTATACAGTTCCCTGGTGTCTAGAGACCCTCCTCCCTCCCTTATACAGTTCCCTGGTGTCTAATGGCACCCCTCCAACTCCTACAGTTCCCTGGTGTCTAGTGGTCTTCCCTCCCCTATACAGCTCCCTGGTGTCTAGTGGTGTTCTCTCCCCTATATAGTTCCCTAGTGTTTAGTGCTTTCCCCGTACCTCCCCATATGGCTTCCATGCTGTTCTAGAGCTTCTCCTCCAATATAGCTTCCCTGGTGGCCTAGAGTGTGCCAAACAATGCAAAGTGGGGAAACCACCTGAGGGCCAAATTGAATGGCTCTGAGGGTCAGATGTAGCCGGTGGGCCGGAGTTTGGCATGTATGCGTTAGAACTACCTTCAGCATAAAGAAGAAGTCCTAGAAGTGATGGTATGACTATGGCCCCACAGAGACCTGATCTCCACATGCAGTGTGTCTGGGATTAGCCGACATTCAGGAAAGATCTGTGGTAACTTAAAGGGAACCAGAGAGGAACGGGCTGAAAAAAATAGTACAAGCTTTTATACATACCTGGGGCTTCTTCCAGCCCCATAAGCCTGGATCGCTCCCACGCCGCCATCCTCCGCTTCCTGGAACCGCCGTTACCGGGCCCGTCACTTCCGGCGGACGCGGCCAATTGTCCGCATCACAGGGGCTCCCTCCATACATGTACGCATGCGGCTGCACAGCAGGCAGCCTCATGCGTACTTGTATAGAAGGAGCTCCGTGTGATGCGGCGAATCGGCCGCGTCCGCCGGCGCTGGCCGACTCACGGCAATGACGGGACCCGGTACCGGCGGATCCAGGCAGCAGAGGACGGCGGCGTGGGAGCGATCCGTGCGTATGGGGCTGGATGAAGCCCCAGGTATGTATTAAAGCTTCCCCCCAACCTCTCTGGTTCCCTTTAACTCTCAAGATGTTTGGAGTAACCTACCAGCTGAGTTCCTTCTAATACTGGGTGCAAGTGTACCTAGAAGAAGAATACTGTGTGCAAGTGTACCTAGAAGAAGAATACTGTGTGCAAGTGTACCTAGAAGAAGAATACTGTGTGCAAGTGTACCTAGAAGAAGAATACTGGGTGCAAGTGTACCTAGAAGAAGAATACTGGGTGCAAGTGTACCTAGAAGAAGAATACTGGGTGCAAGTGTACCTAGAAGAAGAATACTGGGTGCAAGTGTACCTAGAAGAAGAATACTGTGTGCAAGTGTACCTAGAAGAAGAATACTGGGTGCAAGTGTACCTAGAAGAAGAATACTGGGTGCAAGTGTACCTAGAAGAAGAATACTGGGTGCAAGTGTACCTAGAAGAAGAATACTGTGTGCAAGTGTACCTAGAAGAAGAATACTGGGTGCAAGTGTACCTAGAAGAAGAATACTGGGTGCAAGTGTACCTAGAAGAAGAATACTGGGTGCAAGTGTACCTAGAAGAAGAATACTGGGTGCAAGTGTACCTAGAAGAAGAATACTGGGTGCAAGTGTACCTAGAAGAAGAATACTGGGTGCAAGTGTACCTAGAAGAAGAATACTGGGTGCAAGTGTACCTAGAAGAAGAATACTGGGTGCAAGTGTACCTAGAAGAAGAATACTGGGTGCAAGTGTACCTAGAAGAAGAATACTGGGTGCAAGTGTACCTAGAAGAAGAATACTGGGTGCAAGTGTACCTAGAAGAAGAATACTGGGTGCAAGTGTACCTAGAAGAAGAATACTGGGTGCAAGTGTACCTAGAAGAAGAATACTGTGTGCAAGTGTACCTAGAAGAAGAATACTGGGTGCAAGTGTACCTAGAAGAAGAATACTGGGTGCAAGTGTACCTAGAAGAAGAATACTGTGTGCAAGTGTACCTAGAAGAAGAAATGATGCTGCTTTGAGGGCAAAGGGTGGTCATACCAAATATTGATTTGATTCAGACTTCTCTTCGGTTTATTTGCTGCCTTTTATTAATCGAAGAAAATCAACAAAAGTTATAAATAAAAAAATATATACACAGCAAAATGGCATAGCGATTAGCGCTCTCACCTTGCAACGCTGGTTCGAATCCCATCCAGGTCAACATTTGCAAGGAGTTTGTATGTTCCCTGTGTCTGCGTGGGTTTCCCTGGGCACTCTGGTTTCCTCCCACATCCCAAAAACATACAGATAAGTTAATTGTCTTCCCCCTAAATTGGCCCTAGACTATGATACATACACTACACGATACATACATAGGCCTCAATTCACGGAGCATTATCAAACGTTTATCAAACACTTTATCAAACGTTTGATAATTTACCTCATGGGTAAAATCTCATTTTGAATTCACTAAGGTGTTATATATTTGTTGAACGTTTTATCGGTAAAACATTCGATAAATATATAACACCTTAGTGAATTTAAAATGAGATTTTACCCATGAGGTAAATTATCAAACGTTTGATAAAGTGTTTGATAAACGTTTGATAATGCTCCGTGAATTGAGGCCATAATGACTATGGTAGGGATTAGACTGTGAGCCCCTCAGAGGGACAGTTAGTGACAAGACAATATACTCTGTACAGCGCTGTGTAATATGGCGGTGCTATATAAATACTTAAATAAATAATACACACAATCATTTCACTGTGTAGAGAAATTTCGCGTGTGCTCAGCCAAGCACTAAACGTACCAGTTTCTCCCTTCCCCCCCCCCCCCCCCCCCCAAAAAAAAAATGTATTTGATTGTAGAAAATGATGTATTCTACAATGTAATTATTATTATGATATATTTATGATCAGTTACTCCTATTCTGCAGCTCTGCATAGGTAACACGTGTGTACAGACCAGGGAGTTACACATCACAGCTTACCGACATCTATCTCCAGGGAAAATATATATAGAATGTATTGTTTTCTTTACACAACACAGGGCTGCATTTCGGAAGTGTTTTCTGTATTGTTTATTTTCTATAAAAAATGATTAGACGCAACTATTGACCATCATCACGTATTTCCCAGGTAGCAGCACATGACAGGTCGTCCTCTGATGAATTATACGCGATTATAGCGCCGGTCACACAAGAGCTGCACAGAATAGTGTGAAGTCACCGGCCAATAATAGTCTAATGTACACTGTCAGCTATTTATATTGTGCCCGGTATAAGAGAGGAGACTGTATACATTATCTGTAGGAATTACACATGGCAGAAGCTACTCCGTGACATCCAGCACATATATCACATATATCACCACAGGTGCACTAGATGGATTTGTGTGTGTGTGTGTGTATATATATATATATATATATATATATATATATATATATACACACGCACATAAATTTATATATATATATATATACATATATATATATATATATATATATACACACACGCACATAAATTTATATATATATATATATATATATATATATATATATATATATATATATATATATATACACGCACATAAATATATATATACACGCACATAAATTTATTTATATATATATATATATATATACACGCACATAAATATATATATACACGCACATAAAAATATATATATATATGTACACACTTTTTTTGTAAATATGCAAATGTAATATCAATATATATAATATTGTCGGAGAGGTGTCAGATGCCAGTGTCACAGTGAACAGACGTTTCTCTGTATAGCGACACTATATAAATATTTACATTCTGCTGGGTATAATGTGTCCCAGCTTGTGTATGGCGAGGTGTGCGGATATAGGTTGGAGCTGTATGTATAGGAGGAGGGCCGGGGGTTTGTATGACGCTACAGGGCAGCATGACTACAAGGGACAATATGGAGGAAATATATAGAATTACGAGATTATACACTGCACCCATTCTAAGGTATATATGCAATGTATGGCTGGAATATACCCTCCGAATAATATAATCAGCAGCTCACTGTAGAGAAATGTGGAGTCTTCAATATGTCAACCATAATATCATGGTTTAATAAACGCTATACATGACTACATTCATTACAATGCACGCTGCATTATATTCTGGGAAGATAGTTATCTGGGAATAATAACTCCAAACAACTCATCATCACGTCCACCAGAAATAATCACAGGAAAGTCACAACTAATATTCTGTGTCCGCCAGAAAGACCGTTCTATGTACAGCACCAGATCCATTTATATGTTCGGATAGTCATCTGCATCGTACAATTATATAACAATACATCCAATGTACAATCATAATATGTGTGTGTAGTATACATTGTATACCATCATAAGGTATGTGTCTGTAGGCCTATACATTGTGTATAATATATATAAGCATAGTAATTAGCAATACATAGCATCATCATGTATGTGTGTATAGTATACAATTGTATAACATAATAATGCATGAGTGTATAATAATGTACAATATACTGTATGACATCATAATGTATGAGTGTATAGTAATGTACAATATACTGTATGACATAATGTATGAGTGTATAGTAATGTACAATATACTGTATGACAATGTATCAGTGTATAGTAATGTACAATATACTGTATGACATCATAATGTATGAGTGTATAGTAATGTACAATATACTGTGTAACATCATAATGTATGAGTGTATAGTAATGTACAATATACTGTATGACATCATAATGTATGAGTGTATAGTAATGTACAATATACTGTATAACATCATAATGTATGAGTGTATAGTAATGTACAATATACTGTATAACATCATAATGTATGAGTGTATAGTAATGTACAATATACTGTATGACATCATAATGTATGAGTGTATAGTAATGTACAATATACTGTATGACATCATAATGTATGAGTGTATAGTAATGTACAATATACTGTATAACATCATAATGTATGAGTGTATAGTAATGTACAATATACTGTATAACATAATGTATGAGTGTATAGTAATGTACAATATACTGTATGACATCATAATGTATGAGTGTATAGTAATGTACAATATACTGTATGACATCATAATGTATGAGTGTATAGTAATGTACAATATACTGTATAACATCATAATGTATGAGTGTATAGTAATGT